>NW_025400985.1:11930139-11931734 GCF_015345945.1 Tribolium madens | reverse complement strand
TTTCTTGGGATCGGGGTTAAACATCGCAGCTCCGTCAACTTGAGCAACCACTTGATTCGTTATTACGACAGCAACTCCAAACTGAAACAAAATTTCAAACGCATAAATAATTGGGTATCTGACAATAAACTCATAGCTCTACATGAATTTATTAAGTAAAATACATTTTAATCAAAACCACTTTCTTTACAGTCATTGCTTTCTGGGCTAAATGAGTCACAAATAGAGACACGGAACTCGACTATTAAAAAAATGTTATAAAAAGTAGTATATGAAGTGTCAGTTCTACCGCAAACTCAGAAAAGTATAATTTTTTAAGGAAAACATCCAGATTTTTAAAGTAACTCAAAAAGTAAATATTTTGAGCAAAACAACTTCAATTTTCAAGGTAACTCAGTAATAGTGTATGCAGATGTTTTTGCGCTACTTCTGGAGGTAATTTTGTAAATAACTTTTCGTAGCTATTCAATATGCTCATCGTTTGTTATAACAAATTCTTCACCGTTTATAAATCCGCGCTTTTTATCCTTCAATAAAACTTTGCCACTCGTTATTTCTTCAATAAACCCCATGAATTCAAGCAAATTAATATGTCAGTGCTACCGCAAACTCAGAAAAATATAATTAACTCAAAAAGTAAATATTTTGAGCAAAACAGCCAGATTTTTAAGGGTAAACAGAAAAAATCGTGAAAATAACCACAATTTTCAAGGTAACTTAATAAATGTTAACTTTTCAAGTAAAACACCCCGATTTTCTAGGGTAAACAAAAAAGCAAATATTTCAAACTAGTTAAACAGTCCGATTTTCAAGAGTAAACAAAACAGTCCGATTCTCGCACAAATTATATATTCTTAATAAAATTTTTCACTAATAAATGGAGCAACAAGATGAGATGTTATTAAGAAAATGTTCTATCTGCAAAATTATTAAACCTCATTCAAATTTTGTTAAAAGTAAAAATCAAAAATGTGGAATTGGATACACATGTTATTTATGACTGTAAAAAACGACAAAATGATAAGTTCACTTGTAATATATGCTTTATAGAAGTACCAGCACGCTATAAAAGAAAACATTTAAAAAATATATGGCATGAAAAATTTGAAAAATATATATGTGACTTAAAACGTGAATTGGAAAATTCGGACGAAGCGAATTTGGCGAATACCCAAACAGTATACACCCCAGAAAAATTGTTCAATAAATAATCTGAATAATTTTTTCCCTAATAAATGGAGGCCCAAAAAAAGTTGATGAAAAAAAATAAAAAATATATTGAAAGATTTCAAAGAGACATTAATAAAAAAAACTAAAAAAGACTTGAATGCTTTTCTTAAAAAGTTTAATGCGAAAGGATGGTCCAAAGCACAAAAACAAGAACTTAAAGATTTTATATCTAATCAAATTAATGAAGGCATCAATTTTACACAAATGACATACAAAAGTTAAAACTATTTAAAAAACTTCCATCAGACGATGACATTATCAGTAATGAAAAACCGAAATAAATTCCTTATAAAAAGAAACATAATAAAGAATTATCATTTTCCGACGACATTTTTTCAAATGAAAAACCAATTCAGCATGAAGTA
>NW_025400985.1:11913075-11930014 GCF_015345945.1 Tribolium madens | reverse complement strand
TATATTTCCTAATAAAGTATCTCCGTATGTAGAACAAAGAATAAATTTTGAAAGAAAAAAGAAACAAATATTAGAATAAAATCAATTGCCTTCGCAAAATTTTTACCAATACATCCAAGAACACAAGAACCAACTGGTGATCCTCCAGAAAATTTTCCTTTTCAATGTAGATATAAAACTATTTTCCCAGGTACAAACATACAAGAATTGTTACCTAATATGATGAATCAGATTAATAATGATTTTGAATCTTTTATAGTAGTAACAACTAAATACAAATTTCAAAACATGGTGGAATTAAAATTGCAATCAAATGCATATAATCCACTTAGAGGTGGTACTTACCTTGAATTACCTAAATGGATTAAAGATAAAAAATGTTGTATCAATGTTAGAAATCTAAAAACAAGACAATTTAAATGTCTTAAAAAGGAAAATTTAAGATGTGTAGAATATGCATTAGAGGCTGCTGAAAATGATTTTAAAGGTATAAAATTTAAAGACCCCCATGAGACCATCAAATTATGATATTACAAAATACGAAGGATTGAATTTAACATATCTAGTACCTATTACTAAAGAAATTAGAGAAAAATATGAGAACCATTTGAATGCCTGTATCAACTTTTATAAAGTATATGAAGAACATGGTAAACAATGGATAGACTTATATTTAGACAAAAGTGAAAAATATAAACAAACTAATAAAATCTACAATCTTTTAATATACATATAACAATCATTGTGTCTTTATTAAAAATAGCGCACTTTTATCAGGTCAAATTAACATTCGTCAGCATAAAAAAACTATTTTGCATGAAATGTGATGAATATTTTGAAAAAGAGAAAAAATGAAATGAACATATAGAAAATTGTGATAATGGAAAACAAATTGAAATTATAGCAGATGAAGAAAATAATATAAAAATATATAAATCTAACGGTGCTGAACAGCTTCATCCTTATAAGATAACATTAGATTATTAATGTACACTGAAGAAAATATATGAAAAAAGAAAGAAATCTGAACTCATTCAAGAAGATATTCCAAATAGTTTTTGCTTTCATACATCAAGTATTTATGGAAATTATTATAACTTAAAACTTTTAAACAATGAAGATAAAGATGAATTAATGAAAGAGTTTAATCAGGCACTAATTGATTATGGGAAAAAATATTATCAGATTCGACGTATAAATAAAAAAAGTTATAAGAACTAAAGAAGTTGAAGAGCAATTCAATAAAGAAACCTAATGTCACATCTGTGGGTATGAATTTCAATGTCCAGAAGATTGTAAAAGTTATAAATATTTTTTAATATTAAAAATATGTTATTTCTTTGGAAAAGCTTTATTTGAAACGTCTGCTTTAGGAGGAATTGTTTTTACACCGCTTTTTGGAATTATTCCTATATCAGTGTTAATAGAAATTTTTGATTAATTAATTAATTAATTCAAAACAACTATTAAAATAAATAAACGTATTGAGGAATATTTATCTGCCTATAAATTTTATTCAGATTTATTGCACTTGTTTAATGCTAAGAAAGCTACAGAAGTTGAAATTAATTTGCTTGAAAAAGATTTTATTAAAAAATTAAAATATTTCCCACGTGAAAAATATCTAAAGAAGATGGGACTTAATGGTTATTAGTTTATTATAAATAAATGAAACGACTGCGACTATTTTTATTGTTAATCTTATCCTTCAATAAATCCCATGAATTCAAGCATTAATCCAAATATTACGAGTTCAGCGAAGCCTTACGATGAATCGAAGATTCAGAGTTATTTAGAACAATTTTATTTAGGGATCATCATTAACAGAAACGTCCTTGACTAGTGCTTCGCATACCAAAGAAGCACTAAAAAGGTTTCAAAAATATTACAATTTACCTGTTGATAGAACATTAAATCTGGAAACACTTGATTTGATTAAACAGCCGAGATGTGGAAGATAATCCAGTAGCATATAGAATTCACACAAGTAAATGGAATAAGTCAAGTCTCAAATGGTATTTTTCGTTAGCTACAAACGAGATGAAAGAATTAGTACAAAAAGCCTTTGATCAATGGCAATGGGTTTCAAATTTAAAGTTTGAGTACTGGCACAGCCAGTCCAATAGTGTTAAACCGGACATACTTATTTCATCTTCTAATACACTGTTTCAGCATAATCATAATACGCGGTGTCAAAAAGGAGTATGTTCTAGCAGTTTTGATGGAAAAGGTAATGTTTTAGCACATGGTTTCTTTCCAAATAATGATGAATGTCTAGGAATTAATTTTGATAAATCAGAAAACTGGTATTTTGGTGAATCGAGTAATACACCTGATGGTCAAACTAATTTTTATACAGTATTATTACACGAAATCGGACATACGTTAAGTATTGAACATTCTGCCAATAATAATTCAATTATATACGCCTATTATAAAGGTGATATTGATAAATTAACTCAAGACGATATGTGGGCAATTCAATATTTATATGGAAGACCTGAACGATTAAAATATGAATTAAATATGAATTAATACCAACAACAGTTAAACCTACTGTAAGCAAAGTCTGGCAAAGAGTCCCTGAAGGGCAGCCTAAAGGCAAAGCCAATTTATGTGATTTTAATAAAGAAATTGATACATTTTTAATTGCAAATCATCATATGTATATTTTTTATAAGAAATATGTTTGGTTAGTCAATTTAAAAGACATGACTTATGATAAAGAACCGAAATTAATTACAGATTATTTATATTTTATGCCAGATGATTTTAAAGAAATTTCACATATTTATCAAAGTCCTTCAGGTGTTGTTTTAATTGTTGTTAATAATTTATTCTATTTAATTGATTTTCCAAATTTTAGTGTTAAAAGTGGATATAATGGTCAATCTATTGAAAATTTAGGGATACCAAGAGGAAAAAGAATTGATGCAATATTTAGAATTTATTCTGGAAAAACATATATATTTTATGATAAAGTCTTATACATTGAGTTTGATGAGTGTTTGTTTAGATCAAAGAAAAATGGCCTCATTTCAGAATTATTTGCTGGAATACCTCCAAATATAAGCAGAGCATTGAGACATTGATACAGAAATTTATATTTCTTTAAAGATAAAATGTATTATGAATTTGATGATATTTCGAATAGATTAAATATTAATGTGCATCAAGTAGGTTGTGGAAGTCTAAATGAATCTTTAATTTAAAGTCCGATTTACACAAAAAGTGTCATTAATGTTATTGAAAACAAATTTAATCACATCAATATTGTCAAAAATCTTTATGTTTGCTATCCTATGTTGATTACATTGTTAAGTTTAACTATTTATTGCTATATGGGGTACACATTTATTTGAAAAAATAATTTTTAGGGAAGATTGAGTTTAGGATTGTTTGAATTTTCGCAAGGTTGCCACCTTAATATGATCCCTTTTCAACGACTACTTCGATGCACATTAATATGAAAACGAGTATATTTATGGTTTCCCATTCTTTCAAATAAATAATAGTGCTTTGAATGCTGATATTACTGAATTAAAATCTAGTGTAGCCAGACTGAAGTCAGACTTGGAATCATCCTTAGCTAACGCTAAAAGCTTGATAAATGCATTTAATATTAAATTTAATCATATTTCTGCAAAAAATAAAAGAATTGTTGGGGCAAAAAATGGGGTTGATAAATCTGATTTAGTAACAAAAGCACAACTGGATGAGTTAAACGAAACAATTAATAAAATACCTAAAAATTCACAAGAAATAATAAAGGAATTAGATCATTTAACAAACGAGTTAGCCAGACAATCTGATGTAACTAAATTAAATAATGATATGAAAAATAATTATTCTATTTTACAATTTGTAGGAAAAAATATTTTTATTAAGGAAGTTCATGGACAAAAGAGTGTTAATGAGCTTGAGTTTTCTTTTGATGGCGAACGATTTCTTAGATTACCAATGGATGTGGAAGTTATAAAATACTGCTCAACGGCTAATTTGAAAGATTTGAATATTAGTACTAATAAAGGAACAATAGATCTTTCAAAACCTTTTATTGTTAGAGAATCTGATGTTCTAATTTTAAGAATAAAAAAAGAAAAGGTAAATACGAGTACAGGTGAAAATATCTACGGTTTTAATCCTAACAGACCTTATCTATTAACTATTCCAATTTTTTTTATATGTTAGTCAAGTTTCCTGTATAATGGACCAAAGCGTCCGCTAAGATTAAATTTTAAATAAATGAAGAAAACAATTGCTAATAAAATAAAAAAGAAAAAATATAAAATAATTCCATTAGAAATAAAAATTGATAATCAATCAGACATACTTCCTCAACCGTTAAGGGCTTTAATTATTGGTAAATCAGGATCCGGTAAAACAACCGTAGAATATAATATTGCTGCTGGATATTGGGTTATTTAATCATTGCAATCATAAAAATCTTTGGTTTGAAGTCGATGGAATTAGATATCCAGAAGAAATGTTAAATTTAGATTGGGATAGAAATATGTATAATATTGCTTACGACATGTTAACTAATTATAAAAAAGTATTTGGTAAATCATTTAATGAATTACCTCTGATGTATGTGAATCCTAAGCAGTTTAAAAGCGCAAGACCTTTTTTCCCAGTTGATCTTACAAATCAACCACAAAATACAGGATCTAGAAGTAATATTATTTTATATGGAGATTTTGATAAGGCACTTCCGAATAACACAATCTGCTACATTTGTATGATTTCTTATTCCGAATTACTTTATGATATTGTTAATAACACTATTACTGAATCAATCTGAGTTTTTTTATTATTAAATGGGTAATAGCTATTGTTCTATATGCAAGAAAAAAAACTAAAAATGTTAATCCACAAGTTGTAACAACAAAAAATAATAGAAAACGATTAAAGTCAAAATGCGCGGTTTGTGGTACAAGGAAATCAGAATTCGTACGATAGTTTATAAAATAGAAAATTTATGGGGTTTGTTGAAGAAATAACGAGTGGCAAATTTTGCCACTCGTTATCGAAGGATAAAATAATTTTTCATATAAATGGAAGGTAACATAACTATAAATTTGAAAGAGAATATCTACTCTTTGCTGTAAAATAAATGGTGAAGAATTTAAATTTGTTATAACTAACGATGAGCATATTGAATTGCTACGAAAAATTACTGTTATTTTACTTACAAAATTACCTCCAGAAGTAGCGCAAAAACATCTGCATAACTTCTTAAAATTCGTCTAATTAATTGTTGCTGTTTAACTAGTTTGAAATATTTGCTTTTTTGTTTACCCTGGAAAATCGGGGTGTTTTGCTTGAAAAGTTAACATTTATTGAGTTACCTTGAAAATTGTGGTTGTTTTCACGATTTTTTCTGTCTACCCTTGGAAATTTGGCTGTTTTGCTCAAAATATTTACTTTTTGAGTTAATTATACTTTTCTGAGTTTGCGGTAGCACTGACATTTTATTTTGCTTGAATTCATGGGGTTTATTGAAGAAATAACGAGTGGAAACGGTGAAGAATTTGTTATAACAAACGATGGGCATATTGAATTGCTACGAAAACTTACTTACAAAATTACTTCCAGAAGTAGCGCAAAAACATCTGCATACAATATTACTGAGTTACCTTGAAAATTGAGGTTGTTTTTCTCAAAATATTTACTTTTTGAGTTACCTTGAAAATCTAGATGTTTTCCTTAAACAATTATACTTTTCTGAGTTTGCGGTAGAACTGACACTTTATATACTACTATAAAAAGTAACAATGTCATAGATTTGAAACAGAATAAAATTGTTATTGTAAAAAGCAGCTCAGCCAAAGACAAAAAGGATTTCTTATTTTTAATTTTTAACAACAACAGGCAATTGTAATAATCTCAGTCATAATTGAAAATATTAAAAAGCTGCAATTTCATAAAAGTGGTACAACTGGTGTTCGTCAAGAGTGATAATTACCTCATCAGCAAGTCGCAGCAACATCCTCAAAAACCTAGCTAGATGATTCTGCCTTGCGGACAATTCCCCTCTTCCCGAATAATCCGTTCTGTACAAAGATGTGGCGCTATCAACCACCAGCAGAGAGTACGTTGACTCCATCATCATCGCAGCCGCATGTATCAAAAGCTCAGTTTGGTGGTCAGTATTTTGCGCTCTTGCAAATGAGACATTATCCAAAACTTTTTGTGTGTCCATTTTGTACCTCTCCGCCACCGGCACCAATCGTTCAGGCCGGAAAGTGCCCTCGGTGTCAATAAAAAGACACTTTCCTTCACCACCCCCACAGTCAACGGGCAATTGACAAGTCACAGCCAAAGTGTGGCAWATCTGGCTTTTGCCGGTTCGGAATTCGCCGAAAATTTCCGTKATTGAACCGGTCTCAATGCCGCCCCCTAGCAACTTGTCGAGTTCCTTTGACCCGGTGGTCAGTTGGACAATATCGGAGCGTCTTTTTAAAATATCGGTGGCTGTGGTGAAACCCATGTTGACGAATTTCGCTACTTCGGCGAGGAGTTTGTCGATCTTGGCCTCGGACATGCCTTTGATGGCCACGAGAGTCTTCTTCGGGGTGTATGCTAAGGACTCGATACTGTGAAAACCGGCATCTTTGAGCTTTTTTAAGTCAGCAGCGGTGATCCCGTTGCCCTAGAATAGGGGTTGGAATAGAGTCATTAGAGGGGGCTTTTACTGACCTCAAGTTTGGAAAGGCGTTGGGGGCCGTCCTCCGTTTCACTTGCGTCGGTTGACATTAAACTGGCTTCCTCCATTTTCGTAATTATTTGTGTTGATTTTATAACAAAAAGTTTGGTTAGAAATTCAAACAAATTTCAAGCGAGTAAAAAACCCTAAACAAAAATTTATCATGCCACTAACACACTAGCACTGACACTAGTGTCTAGTGTGTTGGTGATGTTGGTAACGCTTGGTGAAACCAACCTCAAAGTTTGTATTTTTTACATTAAAAAAATATTTTAAATAAGAAGGATGTCTACGAGATGGTAATTTTCGAGAAAATTGTTAGTACTAGTTCAAGCGTTTTTTAGGTACCCGATTTACCAAAGAGGGGGCCCCCAATTGCGCGTCTTTTTGCCGAACTTTTGGCTGAAATTAGTGAGACCCACGCACGAGCAGCCCCCTAACATTGTCCAATTCTCATGTTCGATGCAAATGACCAAATACGACATAAAAAATTATTTAGAAAAAATTTATAATATAAATGTGGTGGATGTGAGGACGAGGATCGCTCTAGGGAAGACGAGACGTGTCCCCGGAAAGGGGTACGTGGTGAAAGATGAGGACATCAAGTACGCGTACATCACACTGGTAAGTAAAATAATAAACAAAGTCTTGGTTAAAATTCTATATTGAATGGGAAATATTTGTGGTCGGCGTGATTACTCTGGGGGCTACATCGTTGATTTTTGTTACACGAGTCCAAATACGCGATGTCGTCCTTATGTAGCTGGAAGTCAAAAATGTTGATATTTTCCTCAATTCGCGACGGGGTGACCGATTTCGGAATGACTGAAATCCCCAAAGAAACTAAATAGTTCAAAACGACTTGTGCGGGTGTTTTGTTGTATTTTTTCCCCATTTCTATGACCTTGGGGTCGTGGATCGTGGGTGAGGGGAAGTTGGGACGCAATCCGACGTAATTGCTGCGCCCCAGAGGGCAGAAACCGACAACAACAATATCGCGGTCTTTGCAAAACTTGATCAGTTTTTTCTGGTTGATGTTTGGGTTGACCTCGACTTGGTTAACCACGGGTTTGATTGTACATTTTTGTAGAACTCGCTCAATTTGTTCACTATTGAAGTTTGATAAACCAATGCTTTTGGCTAAACCAAGTTTGACGCATTCTTCCATGCCTTGCCAGGTTTCGAGATAATCGACGTCGCTGTACCCGGAGGCGTCCGGGGGGAGCGGCGGCGCCGTCTCCTTAAACCCCATGGGCCAGTGAATTAGGTACAAATCGACGTAATCGAGGCCAAGTTTTTTAAGGGAGTCTCGCAACATGGGGACTACACTGTTTTTCGCGTGGAAATTGTTCCATAACTAGAAAAACGCCCAAATTAAATCAGGGGGTTCGACATTTTTTTAGTCGACGTTTTTACTTTGCTCGTGATGAAAATATCCTCGCGATTGATTGTCCCATCGGCGATTTTTGCGTGGATCCCTTGACCTACTTCGGCCTCGTTTTCGTAGAACCAAGCACAATCGATGTGGCGATAGCCACACGAAATCGCAGCTTTGACAGCCTCCTGGACTTGACCTGGGGGCGACTAATAATCAATTATTTTTCCCATTGCTTAATACTTGCCTACCTTGTATGTTCCTAAGCCTACAATGGGAATTTCGCGACCGTTATTCAGCTTCAACGTGTGACCCATTTTTGTTAAATGACAGATCGTTAGGGTTAGGAGACGAGTCATGAAGGTCACGAATTATTGCGATAAAATATTCAAGGTCGTTCGGCATTTTCCATTATTACGCAAGTTGCGAGTAATTGAAATTCAATTCCACATAATGTCATAGATTTTTCAGGTTTTGTCCACACAGTTGAGGACTTGTCATGGTGAAATCTCTCGATTTCTCGCTGAAAAAAACTTGCAAAAAGCTAATTTAGCGGACGTAAAATTTTTTGAGTGATCGCTGAAAAATGAGCTAACCAACTCAGAATTAGCTGAAATGGTGTCATTTTGACCTAAGAAAACAATTTTTAGGCTTGTTTTTACAAAATCTGGTGGTTGTAACGCATTTCTCGTTCAAAAAAAATCTGTTGATTTTAGTGAATTTCTTTCCCAAAAAAAAACCAGTTAAATTACTCGAAATTAACTGAAATTGTGTTATTTTGTGTTATAAAGCAACGATTTTCTGTTTTGTTGTGGCAAAATCTGTTAATTTTAGTAAATTCCTCCCTCAAAAACGTGCTAAACGCTCACTATTGACTGAAAATGCGAAGATTTTCAGCTTGCTATCGGCAAAATCTGATGATTTTACATGAGTATTCGCTGAAAAACGTGCTCTATTGCTCTGAATTTCCTAAAATGGACCATTTTGACCTAAAACAACGCTTTTCTGTATTGTTTTCGCAAAATCTGATGGCTTTAACGCATTTCTCGTTAAAAAAAAACTCAATCGCTTGGAATTCATTGAAATCGCGTTATACTGAGGATTTTTTTTTACTTTTCGCGTCAAAATCTGTTGTTTTAGCGTGTTTCTTGTTAAAAAAAAAGATAAATTGCTTTCGATTGACTGAAATTGCCTTATTTTGACCGAAAACAACGATTTTCTGACCTGTTTCGATAAAGTCTGTTAATTTTATTAAGTTTCTCACTTAAAAATGTGCTAAATCGCTCGAAATTGATTGAAATTGCGGATGTAAAAGGACAATTTTCAGCTTTCTTTCGGCAAAATCTGATAATTTTTGACGAGTCTTTGCTGAAAAACAAGTTAAACTGCTTGGAATGCTGCTGAAATGGCGTTGTTTTGACCAAAAACAAAATCAGTTAATTTTATTTTAGTGAATTTCAGGCCCAAAAACGAGCTAAAACGCTCAAAATTATCTGAAATTGCGGATGTAAAACGAGTATTTATAGCCTTTTTCAGCCAACTGCACGAAATGGCGTTATTTGAACCAACAATGACGATTCTCGTCAAAATCTGTTAATTTTATAGCGAGTTTCTTGCTCAAAAACGTGCTAAAATGCTCGAAATTGTGTGAAATAATTTCGTACTTATTGTTGCGTCAAAGTCCGTTGATTTCAGCAAGTTTCTCGCTCAAAAAACGAGTTAAATTGCTTGAAATAATGATTTGTTGCACCAAAATCAGTGAATTTTAGTGAATTTCATTTCTCCCTCAAAACCGTGCTAAAACGCTCGAAATTGGATGAAATTGCGAACGTAAAACGAAGATTTTCAGACTTCATGCGGCAAATTCTAATGATTTTTCAAGAATTGTTTTGAAAAACAAGCTAAACTGCTTAGAAGTGCTGAAATGGCGTTATTTGGACCTAAAACGATTTTCTGTCTTGTTTCTACAAAATCTGTTGATTTTAGTGAGTTTATCGTCGATTATTCAAAAGGAACTAAATTTAAATAGAAAATGATCGATTTTGTATTAAATACCCAAAAGCGTTTATACTTCGAATTAGTCAAAAAGTTTAATGGTAAAGCAGCTTTGCTTGTTTTTTTTATGATATTTTGTCTATAAAGCCTGGATCTGTGTCATAGAGTTTGTTGTAAAATCTGTACTCATCAAATTAAGACAAAATTGCATTGCTTAAAAACTCTTTCTACAGTAAAAATTAAAGAAAAAATTAACTATCTAACACTTCGTTTTCTCACTTCAAGCCAAAAGAGGAGAAATTCATCTTTCCCGATCTCTTCCCTGAGGACAAAAAGGCGAAAGATGAAGAAGAGGCGACAATTCAGGAAGCCAAGAAAGGTTTCAAAGAGTACCTCGAGAAGAACAAAGAGCGGCCCAACATGCCGGGCTGGTTTAGCATTTAGTAGTAATTTTTTTTGTAAATATATAGATTGCCATAGAAATAAGTTTGATCAATAAAGACATCGAAAAACCGTCATCCGTTTATTAAATTCCAGTGACAATGCGGATAACTTTTTGCACCGATCTTGACAAAAGTGTCGTTGTGGCAAATTGTGAAAAACGCGGGTGGATACAAGTGGGCCCCGAAGATGACTGGAATATTTACTGGGCGGGGACTCAGACTTGTAGGAGCTTGTTTAGTGTGGATAGCGGCTATCGGATGCACGATAATCAGTAATTTTCTCCCTTTGCGGAAAGAAAAATACTTGAAAATGGTTTCAGACTAATCAACCATTTTCCGAACCATTACGAAATCTCCCGCAAAGATTTGCTCGTGAAAAATATAAAGAGATACCGTCGCGACTTGGAGAAAGAAGGCAATGTTTTGGCCGAGCGCGGAGACTCCAAATACCTCCACCTTGACTTCATTCCAGTTACTTTCGTCCTCCCAGCCGACTACAACATGTTCGTGGAGGAGTACCGAAAGGCGCCCCAGAGCACCTGGATCATGAAGCCTTGTGGCCGCTCCCAAGGCTCCGGCATTTTCCTCATCAACAAACTGTCGAAGCTGAAACGGTGGTCACGCGAGGCGAAGAGCCCCTTTCAGCAACAACTCACCAAAGAGAGTTACGTCATATCCAAGTAAGAGTAACAAAGTAGTGGAAAACACACTTATCCTTGCAGATACATCGACAACCCTCTCCTCATCGGGGGCAAAAAATTCGACTTGCGTCTCTACGTCCTGGTCACGTCCTTCCGGCCCTTGAAGGCCTACCAATTCCGGTTGGGTTTCTGCCGATTTTGCACCGTCAAATACGACTCGAGTGTGGCCGAGCTCGACAACATGTACGTCCATTTGACTAATGTGTCTGTGCAAAAACATGGGGTAAGTCCCCAACCCCAACTACTCGGAAAACCATTCTTTGTTTCTTCAAGGGTGAGTACAACTCGCTACACGGTGGCAAGTTGAGTGTCCAAAACTTGCGCCTCCACCTAGAAAGTACAAGAGGAAAACAAGTGACTGAGCGCCTTTTTGACCAAATCAGTTGGCTGATTATTCACTCGTTGAAAGCCGTGGCTCCGGTTATTGCCACCGACCGCCACTGTTTCGAATGTTACGGCTACGACATCATCATTGATAACAAACTAAAACCATGGCTTATCGAAGTAAGAAAAAAAAATGCGAAAAACCAAAACTGGGCTCTTTTTAGGTCAATGCGTCCCCATCGCTGACTTCAACCACCGCAAATGACCGGATTTTGAAACACAAACTCATGGATAATATCTTCTCGATTGTGGTGCCTCCATCAGGGCTGCCCGACGTCCGGTGGAACAAAATCCCCAGTCAAGAGGCCTTAGGCGACTTCGAGTTGCTCATCGACGAAGACCTGATCAACCTTCACGAAACTGAGAATAACAGTTACTTATTAAAGAACAATAGGTGGAAGTAAAGATGTTTTTGTGTTAAATAAATATACATTTATTATAAATTTTTAGGTTACACTTTTTAACATTAACATGAATTTAATAACATAAAAAAGTAAGTGGTACGTTGTCAATCATTCTATTTGGATGATTCGCAACGTATACACTTACTTTACGTATTAGAATTGGGATTGGTTAACAGACATAGATCAAAATTACAACAACTATTTTACACAGGGTGTCCGTGATGAGATTTTTTGGGTCAATTACCAAAAAACTCTCACTTGGGACTTCCTGTGAGTCAGACTGGAGAGATCACTGCTGGTTTGAGGCCCAATTAGGCCAAGAAAGAAAAAACCACTTAATGAAAACCCAAATACAAACCTTCGAGACTAGTTGGTAGTAGAAAAAAACCGCCGAAAATATTTGATTCTGTCCTATTTCTAAGTTAAGTCTCTCCAGTGAAGAAAGGCACGTGATAGAGTGACTTATCTCAACTAAACTCGTCTAGACAGTGATTGTAATAATTTGACACAGTTTTGATTACCCCACAAAAATCGGCTCGTTTGGCACGACACAGAAAGCTAAATCCCATTTGAAACGAGACAAGACTTACAAGCTAGAAAAGCACACATTTTGGCTCCTACATCCCGTCGGGTTTGGGGATGTTGGTGTCGTAGGCTCTGATGACGGCCGTTTGGGACACGGCGCCGCCTTCTTCTTGCGAAAACGCAAATCCATCTAGTGAAAACAGAGATTAGGTTTGGGGCGAAGCTAGTGCGGGGGTAGATTAATGCGAGTGAGTTAGAAGCCGCGTGAAGGTGATACTCACGTGACAGCTCGACTTCGAGGTCGATCCTGGGGGTGCGTCTCGAAAACACGTTCTTCAGCAAACGGGCAGTCTCGGAAAGTCTGGAACCATTTCAACTAACGCTTCTGGCCTACTTACAGCGACTGCATGCTAATGTTAGTGGAAGCGAGTGCGGTTACGTGCTCAACGATCTAACACACATGCGAGGTACTTACATATCGCGA
Source organism: Tribolium madens (assembly GCF_015345945.1). Classification (NCBI taxonomy): domain Eukaryota; kingdom Metazoa; phylum Arthropoda; class Insecta; order Coleoptera; family Tenebrionidae; genus Tribolium; species Tribolium madens. The sequence goes on along the minus strand of NW_025400985.1, from coordinate 11,916,994 downwards.
TTTGCTCCAGTGCATGCATTGTTCTTGCAACAGACAACCAATTAATCAATGGCGCATAAAAACACAACAAATTAATAACACATTTATTTCAAGTTTTTACAACAAAAATGTCTAGTATCAAAAATAAAATCCATTGTGCGCTTTATGTACGTCTCTTTTTTTGAACAATTCCAAACTAGTTAATTCTTGGATGAAGTTAGATGATCCATGCATGAATTATGCTTGAAGGGGTTCACCCGGAGTCACAGAGTTCGGTTTCCATCTGACACCAGTAACCGTTCTGCCATAAAAAGAAAACTATTTCTAACTAATTACCCAATTAGATCACACCACAAAACAGTTGTAATTGTTCAAAAAAAAAACCCAAGTGCTTAGCGTGCACAAAAGAACAACAAAAGGAAACAAACCCGCGAGAAGATGGCAACACGTGCAGAGTAAAGCCCTCTAGATACTTACGAATTTTTTGGCTCGCCCCGGTATACGTCAGTTCCGGTTTTCCGGATTTCGCCTTCCCGAACTGCGTCGGTTAGTGACTTGAAAATTGTTCCTTGGACACTGGAAAAAATTATTATGTAGCTCGGGAGATGACAAATTGGGACAGGTTTACATGGGACAAGGACACCACTTCTTGGACTTGAAAACGGAGTAAGGGCAACTACAAAGGGTCATCTAACACCACAAATATCACAATTTTCGTACTTACACTTTTACAAGAAAGTCCGGAATGATGGCAATTATCGGTATGAGGAACATCCCTAACCAAAATACGGCAGTGCTGAATAACATTAAGTACATCCCTGCCATAACACTCCCAAATGGTATAGTCGGCCAAAACAAACTATATATTACGACAAAAAGAAACCAGAGTAGGATCGACCCCCAGATGGCGCAATGTGTCAACCAAGTCCACGAATTCGTAACCAAACCGGCTTTCAAACACACGGTTATAACCACATACTACAAAAACCAATTAACTGTTGTCAAGCTAGCTCGAAGTGACTTACAGTGTAAACAATGTTGCCCACGACTAGATAGCCCCCATCTTGCCCCGACATCCATAAAATATCATGGTTGCAAACCAATAACGGTAACCAAAACAAGATCGCTGAATGTATCATCCCATTAACCACCCACAACCAGAAAACTTTAACGTTGAAAAGTTGGCCATTCTGCGACGGTTTGTACAATTTCGGATGCGTCATCATAACTTCATCGCTACACGCCTTATCAAACAGCCCCATCGCCAACGGGGGCAAAGCCGTAAACAGAACATTATACAACCCGATTGACCACCGTTCGAACAAAATCTGCCCAGACCAGCCGGAATAAATCGCAAACCATAACTCGATCACATATAAACAAATATTTTTATAGAAACTGTACAAAATCAACTTGCACATTCGCGAGTAATTCCACGCGCCGTGCACTAATAACAAACGTAACAAAAACCGAAATTGTGCTATACTGTAATCGGAGGCGCAAGCGGCTTGGAGCCCCTCCGCCCCCGATATGCCCACCCCCACGTGTGCTTTCTGGATCATGGCCACGTCGTTCGCCCCATCGCCGATAGCGAGAGTAACCGTTTTCGTGAATTTAGTAACGTATTCAACGACTTCCGCTTTTTGCATCGGAGACACTCGACAACAAATCACCACTTTGCATGAGATGCAGAGCTGGAGGAAGTCGGTGCGTAGCTCGCAACTGAGGGCGTATTTCAGGGTCTTCCCGTCGATTATGAGCGCGATTTCGTTTTGTCGCTGGAGGTTCTCGCCCAGTTCGGCGTTGTGCCGCAAAATCGACTCACGAGTGCTCTAGAAAAAATAAGAGGAATTCCATGCCAAAAAGATCACTTTTAATCTCATTGTTTCCGATTTTCGTAAATTTCAGATTCACCGTGATTTTTTATGTTTTAAAAATAAATGTCAAGTTATTGAAAATTAGGTGTTTTATTTAGAACAATTTATCAATGACGGTAATTGGTAATTTTTATATATAATTTTCATGAAAACACTATTTTCAGACGATTCCAGGGTTGCATGCACTATGCAACGCCCGGAAATAAAAAAAATTCAGCTATTTTTAAAACGTCCCTCTTGAAACTTGTGACACAGTAAAATTATGAGAGATTTCATTTGAATTTTTGAGAATTTTAAACACCTGCGTAATTAATAATTTTTTCGTTTAAACAATGTATTTATAAATAATTTGTTGATATTAATGTTTTAAATACAGTTGGAGACAAAATACTTTGGTCGTTAATGTCACTTGAGTGACATTAAATTGTAAAGCATGCTTTAAAACTGTTAACCTTATTTTTAGCTACGGTCAATCATAGTTGACAAGTTGTATGTACAGTTGCGGAATTAAAGTTTCAGGCAGTATTGTCATTTTTATAATGTAAACTCTAAAACAACCTTTACATTAATAACCTTATTTTTTACTCTTGTCATGTTTGTCATTTTGACTTATTTACTTTCAAAAATAGTGATTAGTGGCATAATAACGGGTAGGCGGCAGATCAAAGCGATGGTTTAATTACACTTAGTTCAATTAATAAATTTCCTAAGACAGACAAATTGTTTAATTAACAATTTTAACAACAAAAAAAAGTTTAATTGTCAAATCTCAGTCATGATGACAGTAAAGGGTAGTTTTACAATGAATTTTTTAAAGTGATAGAAAAATACTGCCCGAAATTTTAATTCCGTAACTGTACATATTTTTGATAGGAAAATATAATAGCTGTCATTAATTTGAAATTGTCATTCATTTTAACGTTAAAGCTTGAATTACATTAAAGTGTCAGAAAAGTGACGACCAAAGTATTTTGTCTCCAACTGTACATGTATTATTACCACGTCCATAGAGTACAGTTGGTTGCAATAAGAATGGAAAATTGAATTTTCTTTAGAATGAAACAGGTTTTGCCTTTGTCAATTTGTCATCTGTCACATTCAAATAATTTTTTATGCAATGCCGCACGTAAAGAGAGCATTAAATGCAAATCAAGATAATCAATTAGTTGAATATAATATAGTAATAAAATAGTATAATAATAATATATAGTATAATATACAGTTGGAGACAAAATACTTTGGTCGTCACTTTTTTGACACTTTAATGTAATTCAAGCTTTAACGTTAAAATGAATGACAATTTCAAATTAATGACAGCTATTATATTTTCCTAACAAAAATATGTACATACAACTTGTCAACTAGGATTGACAGTAGCTAAAAATAAGGTTAACAGTCCTAAAGCATGCTTTACAATTTAATATCACTCAAGTGACATTGACGACCAAAGTATTTTGTCTCCAACTAGACTTACATAAAAATCAATGAGTAGTGAGTACTACGGATTAACTGTCAGGTTTAACTTGACCTTTTAAAATTAAGCCATGTTCAAACTATGGATAAATATAAAAATCTGACATTTTTATGTTTCCACATTTTCCGATTTTTTTGCAACCAAGTGTACCTATTTTGTTTTGAGATAATTTTCTTTTGCCACGAAGTGCTTAATTTTGTACATCCCTGTTTTTCATTATACAGGGTGTAATGAAAAAATGGGGACAAAAAGTAACTTGATTCCCTAGGTCAAAATAAAGCGATTTAACCAATTTATCTCTACAAAGTTGCACCGTTTAAAAGTTAGAGGGCGCCAAAGTTTAAAAATTATTTTTGTTTTTCTTTAAAAACTTTTTAATGGAGTAATCGTTTTTTAAGAAATTGGTACAGGCAATTTGATATGTTTTGGTGCTATTTCTTTTATTTTATTTTTGTTATAAAGTACGTACTTTTTAACAACTTGACACATTGTAAGCCATATTTTTGTTATAGATAATCCAAGGGGTGTAATTCTTTTTTATTCGAAAGGTACATTATTTTTAAACAATTTTTGTATCTTATAAAATGTT
>NW_025400985.1:11766451-11912935 GCF_015345945.1 Tribolium madens | reverse complement strand
TAGTAATAAAATTTAGGTTTTAATCTCTTTATGTACGTTTGTATTAGTTAACAATAATGTAATTAATTATTATTTTAAACAAAAAATCATTACATTGGCGTCCTCTAACTTTTAAACGGTGCAACTTGGTACAGAGGTAAGTTGAATTAAATCGCTATATTTTGACCTGGGAAATCTCAGGTTTCTCTTTGTTTCCATTTTTTCTTTACACCCTGTATACATTGTACATAAACATTGAAAAAATTAAAAATCTGGTGTGAACATCACACGACTTTCCTTATACTTATCCTAAGTAAAAACGGTGAAATAAAATACGTGTCACCTATTTTTATGCGTTCTCTAACATATCTCAAATTTATGGAAACCGGAAAAACAATGGGATTTAAAAGTGATCATTTCGATGCAGAATTACTCAATAATAAAGTGTCTAAACATAAACTCACATCTAAGCCATCTTCGTTGAGAATAATATGTTGCATCCCATGGGAGAGCAACCGACACGAATACCCAATATTAATAGCCGTCTCTTGTTTATCCCCTGTTAGCACCCAAATATTTATATCCGCTTTCAACAACGTCGCTATCGCTTCCGGGACACCATCTTGCAACTTATCCTCAATGGCCGTCGCTCCGATCAACTTCAACTTCCGCTCAATCAAATTCGCCGCTTCTTCAATCTTCTCCTCGCGATGTTGCAACGAAATCGTTGCTTTATGATACAACTGCTTCCAATCCTCATACTCTGACTTTTTTAATTCAGCTACGGCACAACACAACGTTCTTAACCCCTCCGTGGCGAAGCTTTCCAAATGTTGGAGAAGTAACTCGCCATGTTCTCGTCCAGAAGCATCCACACGTTCGTAAATCACCGTATCGGCCCCCTTGCAAAACAATTTGATTTTACCAGAGGGGTCCTTAACGATGACTGACATCCGTTTCCGGGCTGAGGAGAATTCCAAAACCGATAGAATTTCATAGCGTTCTTTCACACCAAGTGCGTCAATTTCGACGTAATTGGGGGTGCGACTATGGAACACGTAACCGAAACGGCAAGCCCCGTACACAAGGGCCCTTTCGTCGGGGGATGCCGCATGGTAGACTATACTACCATCGGGCATTTTCTCCGGAATTACTGTATGACAGACTGATAAGAGAACGAGCAATTCTTTGATTAGTGGGGCATTTTTGTGGTCTTGTCGCAAATGTTGGACTATCAAAGCGTCGTTTGGACTATCAGCATGGGCATCGTACACGTCATGCCCTATCGCACATCGCTTAAACTCCATGACGTTTCGTGTCAAAGTTCCAGTCTTGTCCGAGAAAATATACTTGACTTGACCGAGTTCCTCGTTTAGGTTTGAAGTTCGGGCCATGGCAGGAGTGTCGCTCTCTGAGTGGTACATTTTAATGTCCATATTGATGAAAATCGCTTGGATGAAACGGACAACTTCCAGTGTGACTTGCAACGAAATCGGGATCAGATTATTAAAAAGAATCAGAAATGTGAGGAGATTGTAGGCGAAATTTTGGGTCGAGTTGGCTGCAAACACACAATTAATTTGAAACAAAACATGAAGTGGGACTCACGTTCGCCACCGATGTAACCATTCGCACTCTTATTATTGTTGCTCCAAATCACATTAAAAACGGCGCTGATTAGACACATGATGAACAAAATACCGAAAAGTAACAAAATCTGGACGTTGGTAAGTTTGTCGACACTTGACCGTTTCAAGGGGGCCGTTGTCGAATTCCTCATGAGTTTGGTCTCATGTCCGGTGTATATAACAATCCCGAAGATCCACGAAGTGTTCCGCAACATAGCCCCCCGGAGTAAAACTTGATCGGGTCCTAAAGCCTCCGCACTGCAACCCCAACAATGTCAAACAATTGCCACACTATAACACCCCTTTAATTACATTTTATTGGTCTCTTTGAGTACGCCGTTAAATTCGTATAAATGTTTATTGGGTGGTTCGCATTCGATCGTTCCCGATAGACTTTTGAGGTCGCTGATTGTTGTTAGTTTAGCTGTGCTTGGAAGGGCTTGGCGTATTTTGAGGTTCGTCTCGCCGTCCAAATTCGCTGTTTCGATGAAACTCATACCTTGAGGTTCACTGAAAAATGCCAAATAACGATTGGAGTAAAATGAGGTTGGCTAACCTGGATGATAAAAGGACGAGATCTGCGGGAAAAAATGTGTTGTTGAGGACTTTGACGATATCGCCAACAATTACGTCCATCCATCGGACAGAAATCCAATTTTCGCCTCTGAGGACTTCGATTTTGCGGTGGTTCGTCTCATCATCAGCTCGGTGTCTTTTCTAGGGAAACAGATAAAAATCGGCTGTAAGTTTTCCAATTTGTGAAAAAAAAATTGAAATTAATTCAAATTTTTAACGCTCAAACAAACAATGAATCATAAAACTGCGTCACAAGATAAAAAATAATCCTTATTGTGTTTAGAACAGTATCAAATTTAAATGTTATGCGTTTTAAAGCACCTAAAATAGTTTTAATAATAAATAATTTAATAATAATTAATTGGGATTTTTGGCTTGTTTTTATTAGAAGGTAATAAAATAGAAATAAAATGTTCCTTTATATTCTACACAGTACATTCGTGTTAGCGCGAAATTAGACTTTTTTTTGAAAAAGAAAAATAAACTACTAAAATTGCAAAATTTAAATTTTTAACAACTGTCTTTACGTGAATATCCTTTAAATAATTTCCTTTAAATAGCTGATTATAAAAATTTATATCTAAGAACGAGATTAATAGTTATTTAATTAATATAAACAATATTTTTCAGTTGACCGTTTTAAAACAGGAGAAAATCTAATTTATGATTTTTAGACAAAAACCATGACATATTTATGAAGAAAAAAATACAAAATTTACTTTTAATTAATAAATGGTCAATGGAAAATATGGTTGAAATATTTTTACATTATTTAATACAAGGTGATTTAACAGTTATTTATATATCAAGGGAATTAACAGATATTTTAATCCTTCGAATGAAGGTAACGCTACGAGGTGACCCAAGGTGGACGAGGGCATTTTCATTCATGTTAACGATGTTTGTTTCAGAGATGTATACAAAACTTTCCTCCCAAACGCCTAAATTAATATTAATTACAGAAAAAAATAATCAAACCAACCAACTACCTAAAAACGTTGTAATTTTAGAAAAGGTGAACAAACTACAGAAGATTATCCAATTTTTCAAAATTTGTAATCGAGTTCGTATCGGAATATGTATTATTGATGGCATCTTACGGGCGCAGGTCTCGTAAAATTATGTGAAACACCCTGTATATTACACTCATGATAAAAATAATATAAATTTTGTAAGAAGAAAGTGTTTTAAAAATGTCGAATTTGACTCGCACATAATAATTCACTCGGATGATTTGTACACTCGGCATTGGCTCGTGTATAATCTTCATTCTCTTGAATTATAGCCTCCATCATGTGCTCGTTAAATAATATACTATTTATCTCATTAATGGCATTAAAAAAAAAACTGCGTCACGTGAATATTTAGATGAAAACAAAAAGTTGCAACATAAATAAAACCCAATTCACAGCTTTTCAAAATACTAAATAAAAAAAAATATTAAATAATTGTTTTGTTACGCAAACACTTACATTGTGTAAGAGAAACCAAATACGTAAATATTTATTAAAATAACAATTCCGAAGACAAAACGGGAAAAAATAGGATAATTTTCTATGAATTAAAGAATATATGAACTTTCCTAATAAAAGTGATTCAATTGGCTCATGGCCGAATTGATTACTAGAAAAAAACAGACCGTATTTACGTTTCTAATCGAACAAATATTTGTGATCCTTTTTATTGGAAAATAAAACGAATGGACTTACGATGTCTTCGATGATCTCCTTGATTGCAGACACTGCAAGAATAAAAATAAGAGGCACTAGTGTGGTGTAACGTCCAGTCGGAGACACGTCCGGTATTTGTTGCAATAGGGCAATCATAAGAAAAAAAATATTTGCCCATCTCCTAAACTGTTCAAAAAGGAACAACGGAATGAAACGTAGAATACTGCAAGTAAACCAATTGCAAATGTTCTTTTTATTCCAGCACCATACCTATATTTAGCAGTCGAAATTCTATTATTTACGAATTTTGGTACCGGTGGTTGTGCTCTGTTGATAAAAATCACACGATCATCTGTGGGTGCATGCACATCCCCTGCCTCAGTTTCGCGATCCAACACCGACGACGATGCTGTTCCATCTTCTTCATCTCCAATGAAACAAAATTTCAAGTTAAAAACCTCGATTTCAAAACAACAACACTTACGGTGAAACAACCGACCGCGTATCAAATTATACAATTCCATTTTTCTCACATTTTCCGAAATTTTACCGATAAAAGCGCCATTTTCGCACGGCCACTCCACCAGATATCGACCGGGGGCGAAGCGCGTGCTCCATTTCCACGACAACGCGAAAATCAGATAATTTTCGAATTTTCAACCGCTAGCCGCGAAATGTTTACTCCGCTTCGATTTTACAACTTATTCGTTTGCTTTGAAAATGGGAAATGGGGGGAAATAGGTACCTGGGGCATTTTGATTATTGGCCGGTACTTCGGGACTTGCTGAAAGACGTCCGAGTTCTATGTTCTGAGCTGGCATCCGTCTCGTGAACTCCCCTCAGAGGCCACCCTGAACAAGCACATGATATTTTATTTTACGCATTCTTTTCTTTTTATCACTAAATAAAAGCCTACACCGAACTGACTGCAAGACGCATAGAAAACCCAATTTCAGGCTTCCAATGAATTATAATATAAATAATTCCAGAAATAATCGATAACACATGAAATATTTACAAGAGGTGTTTACAAGTGAGTTTATTAATTTTTATAGGGTTATTGACGTAAGGGTTGTAAACACAGATAACTATTTAATATTTTTACTATCACTGCGATAAGAGCGCGGAAAGTGCAAAAGCCCACCTGCAACGTCCACCGACCAAGAACTAACTGGGTGAGGACACCCCAACCCCTAGAAATCCGACCTTTCAGTAGTGATTTTAACGATCCGTATCCTTTATGACATTTCGCAAGAAAGGTGATGATCGATATTGATAACAATAAAAACTACTCGTTCTATATTTCATTCAAAACTTGAATTAGGCAAAAAATTAAGCAAACATACCTGCTTCTAAAAACAACGTTTCAACTCTTAAACTTATCTCGACGATAAGAAATAATACCTGATAAAACTGGGTAATAATTTTACTAGGAAAAAAATAATTTAATATTAGACAAGACTGGGGTACGTGCGTTTGACCGCGCCTTGATGGGGCCGCTCCCCGACAAATGTCATCCTTTTTCAAATAAAACTTTTGTTTCATGTCGTGCTAATTTCATTACGGTGTCTAGGTGGAGTCGTTCCATCACCCACACGCAATTGATTGCACCTCTGTCACACCTTCCAGCTCGCTAAAAATAAGCAATTTCCGGGTGTTGGTAGTGAAAACGCCACATGGCCCCTACCGAAAGAGGCGTGGCTTGGTTCAAACTTGCCGCCATGATTAGCACGCGTTATTGGCCCGTTTCAAAAAACGAAAAATTCTCACCTTTGACACGAAGCGGCTTTTAATTACTGGACTCAACGCGCAATTACTGGTTTTATGTGCATAGGCGAGTTTATAGTCGTAATAAAATCACACATTTTTACAGGAATTTTGAAATAAAAATCTGAATACATAAAAGCCGAATATTTACAAGACACTTGAACTTTGTTCCAATTAAAACAATTACGACTTTTACGTAATTAAGTAATTTCAGTGTGATTAAAATTTAAATTGCTACAAGGGCACACGTCACTGCGCATGCGTGCCAACCATTCAACCGGAAAATTTCCAAAAATACCAACGAATTAAAAATTGAATTTACATGCAATTCTATAACCGGAGCGCGAAAGTATGTGTCACAAGCCATAAATGTCTCGCTGTCCTCTGGAAATAATGCAACGTTATGGGAAAGGCGCAAATGTGCCACCTACCTAAGAAACCACCGTCCAAATGAATATAACCATGACGGAACGTAAAAAACTTCAACATAACTCCTCCAACACTTTGAATTACAAATCAATGCTCTTCATCGCAATTTTTTAACTTTCCAAAACACTCAACGCCTGTTGAATTGTCTTGTTGTCATCTGTCAAATGTCAAAAACCTAACCTCGAACAATGGCGGGGGTGGTGCGACGAATTTTCGCAAATATCCCTCGATTGAACGTGTGCAACTACCAGAAAACCCCCCTGTCTTCACTTTTACCAAGCGTTGCGACGAGATTTTACTCGAATGTGCCCACTCCGTACGAAATCGTTGACGCTCAGGAAGACCGCAAGGCCTATCAAGGTAGAGCCCCCCGACCGCTTTTCCCCAATAACGCGACATTTCAGGCATTGTTGATAACGTCAATCGGCAAGTAGCCGAAGGCAAACAGGGGCGTCTCTTCGCGGTGGTCCACGTGGCCGGGAAACAAGTAAAAGTCACAGAAGGGGATGTCTTCATCGTAGAAGGCTATTGGCCTCCAGAAGCCGGCGATAAAATTAGTCTAGACAAGGTTTTACTAGTTGGGGCTAGCGATTTTACGCTAATCGGGCGCCCCCTTGTTCAGAGGGGTCTAGTGAGAGTTGAAGCCACGGTAATTGAGAAAAGTCTGTCACATACAAAGACTCACTTCAGGAAGAAGAGGAGGAAACAATACATGAGGATAAATTTCTATAGGAGTCCTAGGACTATGCTTAGGGTTAATAGAGTTGAAATTGTGGGTGAGGTGAACCACCCGCCTACTGTAACAGGTCTCGAAACACACATTTTTTAAATTAATATTATCATTTATTTATACTAAAATACACAGCATTACAAACTGAACACAGTTATATCATGGATATTATAGTCGGTAGTAGGTGAAAAAATTGTATAAAAAATCGATTTACAAATCCTAGGTCGTACAGGCGTTTCGTTATTTCGTTTTTTGGAATAAAAAGTAATGGAAATGATTGATTTTAATTATCTAACCCAAACTATCACAATTACCATAGATTTCTTTAAGTAACTAACAGTCAAAATGCCAATTCATTGTGCGTGAGTAACGCGTTTTTACACAATAAAGTCTTATAATAAATGCAACAATACTTTGATTAAATACATAAACTTGGTATTCCTACAGATCACAAACGACTGGCTTATCAAGGTTATATACGCTCTCTATCGTCACTAAACTAAAACGAATATCACAAAACCTAACATAATCCCGCCGACTCTTTAAAGCACGATTAAAAGGACTAAATAAATAACCAGCTTTCGCCTGAAATCTTCAATATAAAAAGCTAAGAGTCTTTATTGTTTGGCTTTGCGCGCCTCCCGTTTGAGAGTCTCGCAGATCCCTATCCAGGTTTGTTCGTAATTACAACACAGATCACATGTAGACGTCGAAGTTGAGCTCTTTGAAACCGACTCGCAAACCAATTGCGCCAGTCAATCGACCAGAATACCTTGTGACGCGCTAATCAATTGTTCTTTTAAAACGCGGAAAGAAGGCCGATTTTCCGGTAAATGACTCCAACATTTCCTCATTATCTGCAAATCGGAATGTCACACTTTTCTCCATTTCTTTCACTCCCTCAATACTCACATCGTACACTTCCTTGTAGCACGCTTTCGGCTTTTCCAAAATCATGCCTTTCTGGACTCGCTCCACCACTTCGGAATTTTTTAACCTCCCGTAGGGCATTTTCCCGCACGTGAACACCTCCCACATTAACACACCTGCAATGCTGTATCTTGACTTTGATTCGTTTTTAAGGCGGGGATTTACCGTAAGCCCAAACGTCCGATTTGGAGGAGAACCGCGTGTAGTTGAGCACTTCGGGCGGTGCCCACTTGATGGGGAACTTCGATCCGCCTGATGATGTATACTGATCGTCCAAAACGTACCGAGCCAAGCCGAAATCGGCTACTTTTACGATATTTTCAGTACCCACCAAACAATTACGAGCCGCCAAATCACGATGAATGTAATTGTGTCGCTCTAAATAGGCCATACCTTTACATATCTAAAATTGAACCAATCACACGAAGGCCTCAACCAAATCACCCAAAACATACTTGAATACACATATCGAGCAACAACCCTTGATTACTCGACAAAGATTGCTCGTGTCGTCGCAAATGATTCAACAACGAACCATACCTCATGTACTCAGTCACGATGAAAATCGGACGATTTTTGCTACACACTCCGTACAATTGTACCAAATTCGTATGTTGCAGTTTCCTGTAATACCCACAATTAGCTAACTAAAACCCCCCAAAAATCAATTAATTACGTCATGACTTTCGCTTCCTCGATGAAGTCATCCTCGGACATTGTCCCTTCTTTCATCATTTTCACAGCGACGTCGATGGAACCCCTCCATTTGCCCCTCCTGACTACGCCAAACTGTCCACTACCCAACTCCTCCAACAACATCAATTCGTTATGATCAATTTCCCACTTGTCTAGAATTTATTAAATTAAAAAAAATACAATTTTGGGGTTCCATAACTGACCATGACTGAGTCCGGCCGTCGCGGGGGCTGGCCGATCACAAGGACTAGTTTTCAAACGCGAAGCCAAACCCCCACTGTTATGTTTGTGGTAATTGATAAGGTCAGGGATTGAATTACAACAGTGCTTTTCCGATAAGAAAAACTCTCCACGAGAGTTTTGCTTAATGTGGTAATGTTTGACATGGGGGTGAGGTCTAAAATAAACATTAAGGGGCGCCAACTACTGTCTTAAAACTCACATTTTCGTGTAGAGAGATAAAGTGTAGAGACCTTTCGTCGATGAGTTTCTCACAACGAAACAACCTTCCTTATCTTCTTGCTTTAGCAAAGATTCGGATCTTTGTCGTGACATATCATTAACGTACCATCTAAAACAGAAATTGTTACAACGAAAATTACAACAATTACTATAAATTACTCGTATTGTTGTAATCCTAATAATTCTTTTTCTTTGACGTAATTACTCGGAATGAATCCGATGTTTCTGGAAAAATTAATTAAATAACGTAGGGGTGTTGTAAAAAAGTTACCCTTTTGAATCTTTAACTTTCCACCAGTGTTCCTGCGAATCATCGATAACTTCATACTCCTGATTTTTCTCCAAAGATAAATCCCCACTTTCGATGGCTTTATAATTGTAAAGTGCCACAACGACTTTAGTCCTTCCCATGACCTTCTCTTTCTGTTTGGTTGAAGGGGTGCCTGGAGTCGCACCACCACCGGGCATTATCGGACTCGACTGTGCACCTTTGAAAAAAAAAATCGAAAAGTCAAAATCGTGACCCCCGAAGATGCGCAACAAATGGCAAGGATACTGATTTCAAAAACCTTCACTTTCCCATATTTTAAAAAACTGTCACCAAAAATAAACCAACATACCAGTGGCACTCCTAAACACATTGACCAACATATCGAACTGCATTTTAACCCCTGGTAACAGGTGGTTGCACGCCAAAATCTTCAAATAAACATGGCGGAGATAGAAAGAAGACTGCTTTGTGCCAAGGTAACTCCGCGACTTGCCTCACCGTTAGATCCTCGAATGCGTTCATCGGATGTCGATTTAAACGGGTCGGAATCGAGACCACAACACGGTTTTTTCGTGACAAAATGCACACCATAAGGGACACACGTGATGGGTGTCGATGACACGTCGTTCAAGCTTTTACGGGATGTTTGAAATTTCGGTTAATGACTTTGACGGATCAAGGGATAGCATTCAATGAACGGATTGCTTCAGCAGCAACAAAATGAAAGTTTGTTAACAAGTAGGAGAAATATGGCGATGGACAGGAATTATGTCACTGAATGCATCGGTCGACAATCGGAAATTATTATTTTTAAACAATGGAAAAAAAATTAAAGCCGAATCAAGCTACAAGAAGGAATTTCTTTGTCTTCGACAGCCACATCCGGGCATTAATTACCATTCACTGCCGATAATTTCCACAAAAGTATGCATTTTTTCAAGGTCGCACTGTAATCACAGTCAAGATTCAACAATAAAAATTATTGGCTTTGATAAGCCTTGATGAGTGTTAATTGTAATTGCAAACCGTACTGCAGACTAAACCCTTTGTCCCTTTATTGACTTACAAATAAATTATCGATTAAAATCTCGTACCGGAAATTTTTAATCCCCTTAGATCATCATGACATAATCTTTTCAAAAAAAAAAAATCACAATTGTGTCCAACTCGAGGCCAGCTCGTGGTCAAATTGAAAGTCGGCAAAAACGCACCAATTGCATAATTTAAATAAAAATCAATTCGGAACCAATCATCCGTCTTATAAATTTCATCTCTTTATGTAAAAGAACAATTAGAGGGAAAAAAATGCGTTAACCTGCGGTCGCATTCCAGAAACCCCACCGGCAACCGCCGAAAACTCTCATAGACGTGCCGTTGAGTATGTTCATTGTGCCACCAAGTGCAAGAACCGCACACACAACACTCCTCGACTCGATCAAAAACAAAACGATTGCGCCACACACCGGTCAAGCATGACTTGATGAGATGGGACTCTCTTCTTCGACGCATGTGCGACTATTATGTGGGAGGAACGCACCTGGACGACGAAAAAACGAAAAAATCCTGAAGGATAAGAGGAATAGAAGGCGATCGACGCACATTTTCGGCTGCCACGAATTCAAACTGATAAGGAATATTGTTAGTGTGGGTGACAAGGTCGCAGAGGACTGCAGACAAAACACCTTTATTTGATTTTTTTTCCTTTTTTCAAACAGTTCGACAACCTTTGTGTGTTTTATTGAAAATTTGGCATGTTTCAATGATTTTAAATAGAGTTTTTTGTGGCATGCACACGTGTGACAAATTTCGCGTAATAGTGAAATTACGCGGACCGCAACCTAAACACTTAATTAAGCATGACTCAAAAGCCACTTGATTTATCAACGAACCGTTAGAAAAAACTTCCTTTTGTGATGTGAAAAATTCAGGCCGCAAAATATTGTCATGATAATTGATAATAAACCCGGAAATGCCGATAACTCACTCGAGTTCTCCTCGTCTTTGATTTCGTCCTGTTGCCAACTAGTGCACGACTTGCAGCCTTGGTTTCCTTTGAAATTCTTCTGGCAACAAGTCCACTTCTTGCCGTTCCAGAATCCGGAATGGTGGAAACTCCGGATGTAGAAATTTTTCGCACAAGCTGAAAGAGGTGTGAAAAAATTGTGTTAAAGATCGACTTTACAGTTCGCAAATCTGACGCTCTGTTTATTCGGCGATGAAATTTGTGGATACCTTTTCTTAATGCTTGGATCCAGTCGGATCGTTCACAGTCTTTCACGGCGACGAGATAGAGGATGTAGTGGTCGTCGGAGACATAACCGATTTGGAAGGGGTAGGAGTCACCCTGGATGCCGGTCTCTTCGGGGGTCGTTGAAAGGACAGCCGGCTCGATGCAATAGACCGAGTTGAGGTCGATTCGGCCTTTCTCCTTGCGTTTCTGAAAAAAAAAAACATTTCTTTGTACTTAAAAAGAGAAAACAGACATTTGTTTAAATGCTTAATCACCACATCCTGACCAAATTTATGTAAAAACTGCTAAGTTATTTCATTCTGATATGATTAAAAGTCTCAATTACAATCCTATAAAAGTGGGTAACATTTTTTTTTCCATTTTGTGTTTAGAATAAGTCTACTCCAGCACCCTAATGACGTCATTTGAGTGCTTTAATAAGTCGTTGGCGTTAATTTAATTTTAGTGACGGACTTTCTTCACTATTCATTTTCAAATGTGAAAATAAGAATTATTTCTATTTTTCACAGCCGCCTAAAATTATTCCACATAAATATCGCCAACGGTCGCAAAATTCTCTAGAAAAAAAAATATAATTTTCGTCTTTTAATTTATAAAATGATAGAAAATGACAAAATAGAAAAAATAGTATAAAACACTTGTTGCAGAAGGTTCTTCAAGCACTCATTTGTTCCTCAACTCGCCGCTACGCGGCTTGTTTCGGAATTTCAAATTTGTGCTTAAATAGATACCTTCTGCAACTTGTACTTTAATATACTATTTTTCGTTTTATGTTACTGATAACAATACTGCATAAATTATTCTTCTATTAAATTTTGTTATAAACAAAGATAAAGTTATATGAAAACTTTATGAAAATTTCATAGACGTATACGTACGTCTTGACTAAATTGTTATGTTTCATAAAATGGCAAATTATTTAAGATATACCTACCAAACAGGGGAGGAAAACAATCTAATAATTCTACCAAGAAAATTGGTAATGCTGACTTTTAATTTATTCACGAAAAAGACTTGGTTTTAGTCAATATTTAATGCAATGCAGGTGATAGGTGTACAAAAAATTGATAAATTTGACAGATAATTGACATACAGGGTGTTCCGTTTTAATTGTGACAAATTTAAACAGGTGATAGAATATTCAATTTTAAGACAAAAGTTTCCTATGAACATGTATCAAAAAATGTTATGTAAGCGAGCTACACCCTCTGAAAGAGATGCGTTTTTTAATGGGGTTTTCCCATCATCGCAGAATAGATAAAATTACAAAAGTTGGTACAGCTGATAACCTTTAAACACCTGAACGAATTTAAACATCAGTTTTTCGAAATTCTTAATCACGGACGTCTTAAACGATAAAAAGAATTTAATTTTTAATTTTTATCCTCTTTATTATCTGTAGCATAAATTTTAAACTGATTTTACTCAAAAACGGTAAGTTGTATCGAAAAAACGCAAGAGGTCTCTTCTTTGGAAAAAACTATAAAATTTAGAATTTTGTGGCTGAAAGTGGCAAGAACCAACTGCCAAAATAGTTAGTATACTATTTACCCTAAACCCCCCTAGACGGTCTTGAGTAAAAATTTCGACATTTTATCTTTGAATTTGTTTGGGTGTATAAAGGTTTTATAAATATATTATAAATGGTTTCTGAAATATTGAAAAAAATCCATTAAAAGATGCACCCCTTTTAGGGGATGTAGCTCCCTTATATAACATTTTTCGATTCATGTTTATAGGAAACATTTATCTTAAAATTGAATATTCTATCACCCGTTTAAATTTGTAACAATAAAAACGGAACATATGTATATTGGCGTTACTATTCATGACATGACACACGTTCGTAAAATTTTCAGATCACTATTGACCATGTTTTATTTAGTCTCCAAAATATTATACAGGATGAATATGAAATATTTGTCTACATGCTTTACATGTGTGTGGTATTTTCTTTAGGTCAGCGTTTGTAAAAAGTACCCTATAGGGAACTCTAGTCCTAAAATTGAATATTATATCCTGTTTAAATTTGTAACAATAAAATGGAACACTCTATACAGGGTGCGGCAGAACTCGCGCTCTAGAGAAAAAATTCAAGTATGATAAAATAGGAACAGTGAAAAAACGTTAAAAAAATTCTATCTATAAAAATTTCGAAGTTATGAGAGTTTAAATTTTGCACTTTGACTTTATTTTTTATTTCTGTTATAATTTTCCAAGTTTTTTGCTACAGGCTTTTATAAGAGGAAACAAGGAAGCTGTATCCTAAATTGTAACTCTGTTTAATGTTTTTTTATGGCTTTTATTGTACAGTGTGATCAAAAAGTCTGTCTATCAAGCTAGAAATTTAAAACGTATGTCTGTAGAAGATAAAATGTCACAATGAAAAATGGGAAATGTCAAAATAATTTTTATGTAAATTATAACAGGAAACCGTGGTGAACGATTTTTTATGAATAAACACCAACAAAATCTAATTTTAGTTTGTTTTGAGACGCTTCATAGAATAATTCAATTTACTTAGCTCAATGTTTTAATTTTTATAAAATAATTTTTTGACATCTAGATAACATACGAACTGCTATGACGCGTACTTGATAGAAAGACTTTTTGATCGCACTGTATCTTTACTAAATAATTATAAAAAAACGTATACAAGATAATCAGTATCATTATATAGACATAAAAAATGTCAAATGTCAAAAAATGTATCAAAATTTTTTGACTGAAATTTTTTTCTGGGGCGCGAGTTCTGACACACGCTGTATCCTGCACATGAGAATATATTTAAAATTAAATAGATAAAAACTGGAAAAAACGGATAACCGTCAGTAAATAGTAAATTAGGTTTCATGGAAATTCATCTCAATGTTCGATAAACAATCAAAAAATTCTATGATCAACTGTGTTACACATTTTTTACCTCGTCGGATGTATGCAAATGTGGTACAGCCATGAGCAAAAATGATGTCACAGTCCCAAACGCATTTGTTTACGTAAAAAGATTATGAAACGAAATATGGATTATGCAAATTATGTTTTCTATTGTGTGACAAAAATCCATAAAACAAATTATTTTAGCAGATGGAAATTGAAAAAAATTGCAATTCGGGGGGAAAGCGAAATCAAATACAAGCACGTTTATTTACAGATAAGACAACTTGCGATTTTACTATTGATTTTTCTTGTGTAATTAAAAGCCACTCAGATTTATCATGACTGATTTTTTTATGCAACGAAATTAATTTTTCCCAAGCAATCTTGAATTAGTTTAGCGGATGTGGAGGGAATCTCCACGGGCCGTTGAATCAGCAACAATGATTTGAATCTTTATAAAAACGCAAAGGAAGAAAGTAAATTAAACGCTCTAACAAAACATTGCAATTGCAATGACTAATATTAATTCAGCTAAATAGAATAATTTAATCATGCTCTCTATTCTGTAAAAGTCTAAAAATATAAATTGCGAATTCCTGTTTGAAGGGATTCTCTCAGAGACTTCTAAATAGACCACAGGTCACCATCTGTGTCTTGTAATAGCAACGCAACTTGTAAATAAACAAAGAGGGTGTAAAATTTCTATTGCCCGAATCGATTATCGCACTTTATCATCCAGCCTCCGGTGTTGGATAAAATCGCCTAAAAACGACCCCAGTGCTACACAATCACGCTCATGCAAAAATAAAACTAATAACGGGTTTTAAACACGCACACAATTACCGGTTACATACCAGGTGATTGTTGTAAAACCCCCAAATTGCGAATTTTGACACACGAAAGCAATGGACTCGCGACCTGCTGTCCCACCCTGCGGCGTGCGCACCCTCCGAGGGCAGGAACCACCCTTACTTACACTCTCATTCTGCATGTCGTAATAGATGAGGTTCCTCCTGGTGAGCACGAACCATCGCCTCTTGTAGTTCACCAGAGTGTAGACTTTCTTATTCTGGGAGCGTTTCACCATGTAGCCCTCCTTGAGGGTCTTGTCGGTGAGGAAGGCCATTTCGTTGGCATTTTCCTGCACGAACATCGACACTTAGGTTATGTCGAGGCATTCAAACCATTTCCCGGCCACCACTGGGCATTTGAAGGTCGACAATGTTTGATAACAAACCGACACGACTCGACGATTAAACGAATTTAGAACGGGCTTGGTGTGGGGCGAGGATGTGTCCAAAATGAGAATTCCAGGAAGCGGGGGGTTAATTTTGGCCCGAGACACACCAATCGCCAACAAAGGGCTCCGGTTTAGGCAACGTGCGAAACATTGTGACAAAAATTACAAGCACATTTAAAACTACCAATCACGAGTCAAGCCTCGGCCACGTGGCCCTAAATCATTCATCTTAAATATAAATTTTGGTTATGCCTTTTCGATTTTTGTAAAAATTGTAGTTCGAATAAGTGGTAGGTCTAACGCGCAAAAGTCGGCCTACTGCGTGCTCCCCAATATGTCCGCTTGTCAAATCAAATCACACTCGAGAGGAGTGTGCGTCATTTTTGGGAGAATGCCTCAACAGATGTAATTTTTCCGAGACATTTTCACTCCTGGCATCGATAAAATGACTATAATCGTGTTTTTGATCGACACTTCGGCGTCAATGTTGCAAAGGTAATGGCAAAAATCCGATTAAAAAAAAGGTTAACTGGTTGCCTGCATTTCAGGACGTACATAGGTGGCCGTACTACACTTCTCGACGTCGCAAAATCGGCCGTTGAAACTTTTGTAAAAATAAGACAGCGGAGTATGGATAGTCGGATTGACCGGTACATGCTGTTAACATTCGAGGAAACTCCAAACAATATTAAAGCAGGTAATTTTTAATTCGTATCTATTTGATCTACTGTCAAGCCACAAGTGTGATACGACCTGACATGCCGCCAAATTTGAATTTCCCACAGGTTGGAAGGAAAATCTCGCGACTTTCATGAACGAATTGAAAAACTTGCAATGCTACTCGATGACCACAATGGGAGTTGCTGTTAAACAAGCCTTCGATATATTAAACATCAATAGGATGACCTCCGGGATAGATACTTACGGCCAAGGCCGGTGCCCCTTTTTCCTTGAAACTTCAGTCATAGTCCTCATAACCGACGGAGGTAAACTCACGACCATCAACGGGGTGCACGAAGAGTTCAACTTGCCTATGCACTCGCCCGTACCTGGGTCGGAATTAACTCGCGAGCCCTTCAGGTGGGACCAACGCCTCTTTGCGCTGGTTTTACGCCTCACGGGGACTCCAGCCATCGAACGGGACACCGGACTCGTCCCGAGCGACTCCAGCCCGATCGATGCCATGTGCGAAGTGACCGGAGGGCGCTCCTACTGCATCACTTCGCACCGTATGCTCAATCAATGCATTGACAGTCTCGTCCAGAAGGTCCAAAACGGGGTTGTGATCAACTTCGAGAAAATAGGGCCCGATCCGCCACCCCCCGTCATGGAGAAAAGCGAAGATGGGAAGGAGGAGCCCAAAGATTCGGAGTTTGACGATCGGATGAACCCCCCGATTTTATCAACGAATTGGCACAACTGTAGAAAAATGATTTATGTTCCCAAGTCGAGTAAATCGTACTGTGTGGGGTTTTGGCCCATTCCCGAGTCGTTTTGGCCTGAAGTCACCGCTTCGGTCTTGCCTGCACGCTCGGCCCACCCTAATATCAAATTCACTTGCACCAATTCAGAGCCTCTTGTTATCGAAAATCTTCCCTTTGATAAGTACGAGCTTGAGCCTTCGCCTTTGACCCAATACGTCTTGTCAAGGAAACAACCCAAGACTTGTTGGCAAGTCTTTGTGGCCAATAGTTACAAAAATTCGGAAGTGGGACACCCTTTCGGGTATTTGAAAGCCAGTACAAATCTCAATTGTGTTAATCTTTTTGTCATGCCGTACAATTATCCCGTTTTGTTGCCACTTTTGGACGAATTGGCGAAAATTCATAGATGGAAACCGACGAATGAATGGCGGACTCAGTTTCAGAATTATTTAAGAACGCTTCCAGCCTACTACGCGGGTCCTTTGAGACGTGCCTTGACACGTATGGGGACACCTCTAGCTCTAGCCCAGACTCTCATCCCGGAAAATTCCGAAAACTTGAGTTATTCCGTCTCGAATTACCTCAAACGGCTCAAAAATCAAGCCAAGGTTGAGTATGACAAGCTTTGTAGCGAAATCACCTTGAGACAAAACGCCCAAATGAACATGAAGCAAAATTCAGAGCAGATTAGGGTTCTGCCAAAAGTAGGTGTCACCTATTTGCGAAAAAAATTGGTAAATGATTTTTTTTCAGGTGACCCTGAAAAAAGAACTGATCAGTCACCCCCTCCTCATGGACAAGTTCAACGCCCACCGTAACCAACTCCTCGACCAGACGAATCCTTTCCATGTGACTCTCGACAAAGAGCGCCAAAATGTCAGTTTTAAGAATCCCTTTGATATACCTCGTAACCGTCTCGTTCAACAAGTCGTCCGAATGCGTAACAATTTCCTACAACCTGATTGGATCTCCCTGGATCAGGACAGTGCTCATTCGTTGCCCATATCCCAAATGGGCAACTACCAGGAATATCTTAAACGTCAAACGCCTCAATTGCGCGAGATTGAGTCGGCCCCAGTCCGGCAACACATGTTCGGAAATCCGTTTAAAATCGACAAGAGGATGATGGTGGACGAGGCCGATATCGATTTAGTGGCGTCACCTGGTGCTAACCGGAATAACAAACGACCGATTCCGAATACAGATATTGGGGGTCGGTTGCCGCTCAAACGCAAACCGGGGCCTTTGCCAAAGAATTTCTCGATTCGGAGACCGAGTGGAGGGGTGACGCCGCCGATGAGTCCCGTCCCGATGGCCCCCTCGCCAGTGCCATGGTATTTCCCCCCCAAAAATCCCACTTTTCGTTAATTGAATGTTTCAGGACTAGCGTAATTGAAAAGGATTTGCCGTCTTTTGACGAACGCCCAACTTTGGTCACCGTCAACGGCCTTGATAGCCCCTCTTCCAGCGAAAGGTCGCGCTCGCCGTCCCCCACCTTGGACATGCCGTCCTATAGCGTGAATGAAGTGAATTACGCGCGAAACTCGAACCCTTACAATTACACGAATTCAGGTGCCTTAGATACGGTCACTACGAACTCGTTGAACGATTTTTATCCCAGTGTTTGTGACGATAAACAGAGTATTTCGCAGATTTTGAAAGAGGCGAATAGTGTGAGTGTCGCGAATAGTCAACCTGACGTCAAACCCAAAGTAGGTATTTTTTCATTTCTGTCGGGGTTTTACAGTTTTTACGTTTCAGATTACGGCCGAGGATCTCCAAGAAATCGAAAATCAGAATAATGAAATCCGCAAACACTTGCATAAACTAGTACGCAGACCTGGTAAAAATTTCACTGAACTTTTTGATAACATAAAAACGCTAAAAGGCAATATTGAAATTCAAGTCAAAATGGTAGAACTGATTATAAAAGAATCGTTAAGGTTTAAAAGACAGCATTTGGCGCATTTGTTAGAAGAGTACATCCAGAATTTGTTGACTTGTGAAAATAAGTAAGTTGTTATGTATATATTTCTTTTTGGAATTAATTAATGTTGAATTATTTATTGAATCGATTCCTTCAGTTATTACGAAACGAAAATCCTATTTTCTTGTAAAGTTATGAGATTTTTATAAGAATTAAATGTAATTTTTTATACTGTTTTATTCAGTGCGCCTTATAAAAAACTACGACATTAAATAACATAAACTACAATCAATACAAAAAATATAGAAATAAAAATCTTATCCTATTTACAAATTATGGAAGATTTATCAAAATACACCACTTTGATCGAGAAGGCCCCAAATCAGCCTTTTGAAACACTTGATATGCTACCATGGAATGACTTAACCTAAGTGAACCTTGGACGGGTTTTAGTACGTAAATACTGTCAATACCCAGGAAATACACCCTACACCCCCTCACTCAACATATTCCCCCATCTTATCTCTGGCAGATGTATTTCCTGGGCCGTATCCTAGAACCTATCTTTACCAGCTAGAACATCGTTGTCGCTCAACATCTGCAAATCTTGTAATTCCTGAAACTTTTCATGATCCCGAATATGAGCATAATTTGCCGCCAAACACATTAAATAATGAACCTAGAATTGAAACCACTTAAAAAATGATTCACCCAATGAGCAGGAAACTCACCAAACTCAATATTACTAAAACTGACGCAACCGTTGCTAGAATAACCATGATTTCGATTTTTTCTGTGTAATCTTTGCAAAACACTTTCACATTGTGTTCCCCACACACTTTCATATGTTCTTGTTTAGTCCCTTGTGGAAACATGAAATCTGAACGAATTTAATTAAATTGTAAATTGGGCTAAATAATCTTACAAAATTGGGTAAAATCGATGCAATGCTGGAATGTAGCGACCCCTTCATTTGTGCACATTTTCCAAAAAATCGTAAATAGGAATGTTGCAATCACCAGGAAGCAAAAAATTACAATCCACAATAATTGCAAGATGTAGGTAATAGCCATAAACTGAAAATTCCCACATAAAAACAAGACAATTAACAATTTGAATTGTTACAATAGCACAGCTGATTCGCCCACCAACTCTGGTATGCCAAGCCCGATAGACCTTATGTCTCGTGGCCCCTGTCGCAAGACACCCCACGGTGAGGATCATCAAGCCTAGGGCCCCCATACAAGCCCCAATTATCACAAATGTCATTTTAACTGCATCAACCCTGAAACTTTCTATTAAAACAAACAAAATTCTCGCTTCTCAATATACGCACCAAAATAATTGCATATGGAACACATCGCTGAACATCAAAACGGCAAGAGTCGCCCCACGGTACATGGTACCGCAGAAAATCACGACCCCCAAGGCACATTGTATCGTTGCAATAAGTGTAGCGTACGGGATGCGAGTCAAACACGAATCACAGAATCCTACAAAAAAAATTTGATCAAATGGAAATGTAGGACAGACGCACCTTTGTCAGGATTTGAGATGATGGTATTAAGACTGAGGCGGGATCGAATAAGGGCATCTTGCTGTTCAAGATCGAAATTGGTCTCTTGGGGTGGTGGCAAGGGACCAGCCATTTAGGCTGCTTTGTGTAGAACAATTTAAATGACTAAGATCTAATCTGTATGAATGATCGTAAAACAGCAGGTGCCACGCCTCAGATAAGATAAGGATAATTTATGATTTGCGATTAAGAATAAAAGCCATAAATGCTTACCCATTTTGGCAGTTGTTTGAGCTAAACGTTCGTTTCACCTAATTAAACTTAAATTAAACGGGGCATTTCATGGGGTTAATGACTTTTTCGTTACACAACTGTCAGTTTTCAAACGTCAAAAATTCAGGGATTTTTTCTTTCACCCATCACTTTTAATGCGTATTAAAAATTATAAAAGGGGCAAATGGAGAAGTAATTAGCAAAATATGATGACTGAATGCATTATGAAATTGAAAACATTTCAAATTCAAAACCTTTGTTGATGTTTTATTGAAAAAGTAAGATTGCGTCCTGTGCTTAGTGATGTGACCATGGAATCACGTGACATTTGACATGTAAACAAAAATACTCGTGTCAAATTAGATGACTTGAAAATAAATTGTAAAAACGCAAAAATGAACCCGTGTTCTTCCCATCTTCAAAAAGAAGATATTCTTTTACAAATTAGGGATAGTTTACGTAGAAACAATGTGAAACTTTGGCTGGATCCGTATTTCAGTGAGATAAGTGGTCCTTCGGAGAACACGTTAAAGGTGAGCCCCCTTAACTATATCACTCGATAAATAACCATCTCAGTTTCTAGAGTTTGGCTCAAAATTACAGTCGAGACATCAACGCTCCTGTAGACAATTGTTACGAAGCTCTTCTTGAACTCCAAAGAAACTCATTAGAGAATTTAAAACAAAGCAATCACTACAAAGAATCAGGTGAGGCGACGTTAAAAATCAAGATTTTGCATCCAAACAGCCCCCCGCGTATGCTCACGAAAGAACTGCTCTTATCTTTGAGAGGTTCCGATGTTAAAGACATTATTGCTAAAGAAATAAACATCAGTCACGATAAGTAAGTACTTATGGGGGGCCCCCCATTCACTGACATTTTTTCTCAAGATTGAAGTTAATTCACGCCGGGAAAGTGTTGTCGGATTCAGAAAATTTGAGCACCCAAGGTGTGAAAAACGGTCAACAAATCATGGCGATCACATTTTCGGAAATGTCTCCAGGGCTTAAAGAAACCGAAAACCAAATCCGGGAATTGGAGGGTGTGAAAACCGACTCACGGCTTCTAGCCCTTGACAATGAATATGTCCAATTGGAGGACCAGTTTGGCAATAGTGTGAAAATCCCCCCCGAGGAGAAACGGGCGTTGGTGGTAGCAATGGCCTTGCATGAAAAGGGGCGAAGCGCCCTGAAGCGTGAAGATTACTCCCGAGCTTTAATCTTTTTTCTTGAAGCCGACGAGGAGTTCAAACGGTGCACTTCGCAAATTTTAAACACTGTCGATAATTACGCCCTACTAGACCTCGATATCGCGTGGTGTTATTTGTGTTTGCAAAGTGTTGCGAATTTACCAGAGGCTTATGAGAGGCTCAAGAGGTGCGAAGAGCGGTTTCATGCCAGTTATGGGCCGAACCTGGAGCGGCTCAAGGCTGTTAAAGGCGTCACAGGTCTCTCAAAATATTTTAATTAGGAAAAGTAACTAATTAATTATTTAGGTAACGAGGCAGTTTTATTTATGCGGCTTCACCTCCTCCAAGCCATAGTTTTATACCATAAAAATAAGCGAAGCGAAGCTTTGCGGTTACTAAAAAAGGCACAGGAAGAGCTTTCGGCCTTGAAAGTTGAAGATGATAGTGTTACAATGTTGGTAGAATTGGGGTATTCGATGGCTGAGGCCCGACTTGGGTTGCGAGCCACCGGTGGTGACGTTAACAAAGCTGCGAATTATATCGACGAGAATAGAAATCAAAGGTCTCAGGCGAGGCAAAAAGCCTTGGCTGAGGAAATTTTGCAAAGGTTTTTCCCATTCGCTACCAAATTTGAATCATTTATTACATACATTTCAGAAAAAGATTGAAACTGGGAAAATGTGTTGATGGTAAACAATATGTGGACCCCAATTTCGTTAAAATACTAGTCAATATGGGGTTTAACAAGGAAGCTGCTCGTGTGGCCTTGAAACACACCAATAACGTAATTTCAGATAGCATTCAATATATACAAGAACATCCCCAGCCTGGTCCGAGTCAAAGCAAGAGTATCGAATTTTTAGCATTGATTAATGATCTAGTGCCGGAGGTAAGTTGGTAAGTTGACACGGACTGCAGACTAAACAAAACAGTTGCAAGCGGCGGGGTTCGACCCAACCATGTCAAAGTTAGCGTTGCATAAACATGGTGGTGATATTATGAAAGCTGCTGAGGATTTATTGGCCAACAATGGGATCATCGATGGGGATTGGACGATTTTGAACACTGGTAAAATACGTTATTTTTATTCCACTCTACTGTATTTATTTACTCAGATTCGAATTCGCAAACAGTCGATATAGCAAAAAAAGAAAAAAAAGATGAAGCCTTCAAGAGAATCGCAGGTGATATTTCCATGGTGGATGACGACCATTTAGATCTGACTTTAGTCCAAGAAGAACTGTTTCTTAATCAGTACTTGTCCCTCCTCAAAAATGATAAATAAATTCCTTGCGTATTGAATATTTTTATAGAATTTTTAATCATCTTCAATCACATATAATAAATCGAGACCGGAATCAAAAACGACTTGTATTATTTCATCCAAAATCTCTCGCGCTTCTTTACTGTGTAACATACTCATAGTATCGGAACGATTTAACTGAACATCTAATTCGCTGGTTACCATTCTTTTAACGACATATTCGATACTGGATCGCTCTTTAAGAAAATCAAGTGGAAGTTGCTCGACTAGTTTCGTGATCATTCGGGCCATAACCGAGTTTGGCTCGCCCTTGGTGAGCAAAACCTCGTCGACGATATCTTCTAGAATTTCCCGACACGAGAAGAATCTATCATCAGCCTCAATATCGGGTTCTTGGACCACATAAAGTTGCTCTGCAGTGGTCTCAATAATGCCTCTTTGGACATCATCGGGTTCGATCGGCAAATTCCGGACTAACTCTTCGACAAGTTCCGTCATACTTAACCCACGCATCACCGACCCCAAGATCTCCTTAACGAAATTCTCGTTCGACCTTTGCGTCAATTTCACATCTAGAGCATCGAGCATTTCTTGGATCAGTTCAGTTGCGACCTCTTGCGACTTCTCTTCTAAACTACAAACGAATTAATTCAAAAATGGGTAAACATCACATGCGACTTACGTTGTTGGGATCACGATTTCTGTCGAGAAAGGCTTCCTCAAACTCTCCTCTTCCTCTTCAACCTCCTCTCCCCAATCCTTGATATGCTCCCACGACACTTTCTCTTCTTCCGGTTCTTCCTTCTTCACTTCTTTCGGCTTGAGGACCATTCCTTTGGTCCTCAATAACTTAATTTCGTCTTTCAATTCTTGTATTTGTTGGTTTTGCTCTGAAATAATAGCTTGCAACTTTTCGATTTCTTCGCTGTATTTTCGTGTAGTGTCACCAACACTGGCAATGTGTGCTTTTTTCTTCTCTTGACTCATCAGACTCTGAGCCAATTCGACTTTTTCGTTCACCAAATACGTCAGCAGTTCTTGCTGAGACGTATTGTGACGTAACGCGTACGTCAGTTCTTTCTGAGTCAGTGAAATTTTTTCTTTCCAAAAATGCAACTGGTCTATGTACATGCCTTTAATGTCCATCATGGACAAGCGCAAATCATGGACGATTTTCTTCAAGAGGACTTCCTCCAAATCGTGCAAATCGTCTCGACCGAAAGTGCGCTTAAGCATCGCTTCTTCGATTTCGTTAATATCTATGACTTTACCAAATTTCATTTTCATTTTATCGGTTATTACTTCTTGTAAGTATTTGATTTTTGTCCCCATGTATCTACAATCGGTTTGCATTCGAGTGTAGTGTTTGACGTTAAGTCTGTGTCGACCAACTTGGTGCTCAGTTTCGATTTGCAACTCTTCGACTCTTTTATAAAGATAAGAGAGACGCTCTTTTGAAAAAACAAGAGTGTCCATAATCCCACTAGTCTTGTAATCTTCCGCCAAATGCTTCATTTGATCTAAACGCAAGATTACAGTAGTCCTGACTTCGTTCAATTTGTCCTGTTTCTGTCTTTGATATTTTTCCAATTCATCTTGAGACGTGTGCAAGTCCTTTTCAATAACTTTCACCTTCTTGTTATGTATCTCGAGGTCCTTTTTCAACACTTCAATCGTTTTTAATACTTCTTTGATTAAAAGTTCAACTTGATGTCTAAACATTTTTCATTAAGACAAGAAAATTCTGTTAGTTTTTTACCTCTCCGAACGCGAATTGACTGTATATTCGTAAACATTGGGATCACACCCTTTCGGACAAACATTTAAATCCTGTTTTATAATCCCGAAATCCCGCGAATCGATACTTTTGCCATCATCGTCAGATTCCGTCGTTGACGTTGACGATGATGACGATTCAGAGCTCGATTCTGAAAGTATAAATTCATTTTAAATCAATATTTTGTCGAAATCTCACCGTCTTCCTTGTGCACCTTCGGCGGTTTGTATTTTTTCCGAAAAACTTTTTTCAAAAAATCAAAAAATTTGTTATCTTGGACCGCATTTATAAAAGTCATTGTTAATGATTTAATCTTCTCTTGTGCCTTCTCAATTTCCGAATTATGCTCAACAATTTTCGAGCCTATGTCGTCGATAATGTCTCGCATATCTAAAACTTCGGAAATTTTTTGATTTACTTTCGACTGAAGTGTGAATTCCAAAGCTTCAAATTCTTTCAAAATGAGCAATTCTTGGTGCACAGTCACCATATAAATATCTATAATTTTTGCATCAACTTCAACTTGGAATCTTTCGGTATTCAACTTTTCTACTTTATCATCAAACTCGATGATTTTCCGGTTCATTTCATCGATGATCATATCTTGTTCGAAAAGCTTTCTTTGCAGCCTTCTCGTGCGAGTATCGTGTTCCCACAAGGTGTCTTTTTTATCATTTTTTGAAAAATTACACAAAGATTCGAAATCGAGAAGAGCAATATCGCAGGTTTCTTTTGCGTCAAATTTTTTTGTATTTTTCGGCAAAACATTTTTTTCAATAGTATCAAAATCCTTTGGTTCGGTGACAATTACCGGTTCTTTGCTACTTCTTTCATCATAATCCTCTTCTTCCATCACCAAAGAAACGGTAATTTCAAAATGCTTCTCCGGAAATTCACAGTCTTCCGATTCTCGAACAGTCGGAGCTTCTTTTTGACGATCTCCAGGAATTTCTTTATGTATTTCTTTTAATTTTTCTTTCATTGCTTGTAATTCTTCCCTAATTGTTATTTTTTCATCGCGTAAATCGCAAACTTTTTCGTTAAAATTAAGCCTAGTTTTAGATTGCTTTAAAAAAGAGAAAATTAACCGAAAATTAACACAAATTAATTTGGGCCACCTTAACTCTAGACAAAAGCAACTCTTTGTATTTCTTAACAGTCGTTTCTCGCTTTTCCTTGGTCGCCTTGTAGGTTTTATCCGATTTTAATTTATAATTGCCGATTGAGACTTTAGCTTCTTCTAATGTGACATCATCGTCGGGATGATTTACCCCCGCCACAGGTTTTTTAGCGAGAAATTCTTCCCACTGCGCAAAAAAAATTAAGAGCCCTTCTGAAAAATGTAGAAACCGGTCCTGTCGATTTTGTGACTGACTTAAAACGACCCAAAATGAGAAAATAGACTGTAATTGAGTTGATAATGCATGATATACGTGAAAATGAGGGGTTTTTCAATAATTTCAAAGCCAAAAATTGAAAAAAAAGAAAATAATTGTAACGATCGTGTCCTACGTTTAGATAGCAACCTGTCAAAAAAATGTAAACATAACCTCACAGTAAAATATTTTGTTTGTCATCATTTTTAACAGTCAGAAATCATCAAGTGCCAGTGTTAAAGTGTGTAAAACCGATAAAATGTCGAGTTCTCTGTTCGGTTGGGACCTTTTGATCAAAAGCGTTGAATCCGAGATAAAAACCAACGAAGACATTCTCCTCTGCTTCACTCACTTGGTGCTCGTCTCCAATGATTTTAAATGCATCGGTTTGGGCGAATCTAAAATCCTCGATGGTTCGGAAACAAAAACCGAAGCTCTACCGCCAGGTTGGACCGAATCTTATTCAATTCGTTACGTCCACCAGGGCCGGCTTTACCTCCTGAAAGCAACAAAAGTCGACGACGGACTCATGCTCAACCTGATCCGTGTCGACGAACGCACCACCTCTCTGGTCCAACTCAATACAGCCTTGGTGGCAAGTCGCACCGGAATCCTGTCTCAGATGCTCCCCAAACACGCTGACATCCTCCAACAGATCAAAACCGAGCTGATTGACAAAATCGTTGTTTCGAAAAACACCAAAGACAACTCGAGTCAAACCCCGACTGTATCTAACCCGCCTCCGACTTCTCCACAAGCCTCGCCTCTCTTCGTGGACCCCATGTCTCGCGCCGGCCCTGTCGGAGTAGGCGAATACGATTTGAATCCTTTCGGTCGAAATCCTTTGGCTTTTCCGGCACCGATGGGCGGCGGCGGTATGCTTTTCGAGCCACCGAGAGGCGGGAGATATCCCCAAGGACCGGGACTGGGAATGCCTCCAGGTGCGGTGCCTCCGGGTGCAAGATTCGACCCTTTTCGGCCCCCCGACGTCGATAGATTTCCAAGACGGCCGAATAATCGACCCGACAATGATGAATTTCCACCGCCCGGTTATGACGATATGTTTATGTAAATAAATACATTACCTCTTCTTCGCGACGTTCCCATTTCAGTTTCCTAGCCCTGTATTTTTGAAGGAGACGAGTGAGTTTGGTGTGTTTTTGACTTTCTAATACTTTTGGATCGAGATTGACGAGGAAGTATTCTAGACCTTGTTCTTTGACTTTTTTCGGGGCGATTGTTTTGAGGGCAGGGGGTGCACGTTCTGGGGGCCTAAACAATGCAAAGTTTTGTATAAATTTGTAAAAATACGAGTTTCAAACCTGGGAAAGTACTCACTTATTTATTTCCCTAACTTTCCTGTCTATGGTAAGCAGTGAAAAAAATATGTAACACCTGAGAATTGACGTGATATTCACCTGCCTTTAATCTCCTCTTCGAGAATTTTTTCATCAACAATCAATAACATTTCGTCATTGAGTGGTGAAACTCTTCTCTGACGTAACATTCGGACCCTTCTTTCGCTTCGAAGACCACTCACAATAAACGGAATAAAATACAAATTATCGACGAAATATTTGCGTAGTTTCTTCATCCTCAGTTCAGATTTTTGTACATCGAAAGCTAACTTTCGTTTAACTAAGGCTTGCTCTTCCTCGAATTTCCAATCGAGATACTCGGTTACTCGTGTATCAACTTCTAAATCTTCAACTGGAATCATCTGACTGGAGAGAAGCTTTTTATTCCGTTTCAAAAGTCGGAAAAATCGTTCCCTAAGTTTTCGCAATTTTTCCCGATAGATTTCCCGATGTTTGGCTGCAAGTCTATCAATCCTGTCTTGTTCTTTTTTCAAACTAGCCTGTTCAAGGCTTAATTTATCATAGTTAGCTTCGTCTTGTACCCTGTTAGGAAATGTGGTTCTTTCTTCAACAACAGGATAATCCTCTAATGGAATATAATCATCATCGTCCGGTTGAAAAGTGTAAGAGAAAACATTTCCATCGTGTCCACAAGTGAAGAAAAATTTTTCATCGTAACTGAAGCACATGTTCGGGACGAAACCATTTTGATTGTCATGCATGGCCAAGGACCAATAATCTGAAAGGTCATGGTAATCCCCATCTGTGATTTTATTAACCCGAATTTCCCCATTTTCCATCGCGAAAATTAAATATTTACGATTGTAGCTGCAAATAAACTACAATAAAACAAAACAAAGAAGAATTCCCTACTTGTAAACAAAACTACTAATCTCAGTATCATCAGCATCGTCCACCATTTTGAAAAAATTGGGCACATCTGATTTCTGATCGATTTTATACTCGTAAATATAACCAGCGTCGTAGCCACCCATCGATAACCATATGGTATCGTCTTGGGTGCTTTGCATCCAGATAATCCGATTGGGAATTTCTGGTATGAACAAAGGTTCCAGTTCTTCTTCGGTCTCAGAATCGGCTAAAACTCACAATTCGACTTAAGGCAACCTTCATGAAAACCCACCGAGAAAAACTTCCTCGTCAATATCTAAACCCGGATTTTCCGCTTTCAATTTTTCCATCTCGACACGTTTTTTTGCCACTTTATCCGCTTTGCGAGCTTCAATCTCCTTCAGTTTTAAATCTCTTCGAATCTGGGCTTTGTAAGTCTTGAATTTGTTCTCTTTGGGTTCCAAATTGAGCAAATACGAGACCGTGGTGTACGATTGAGGTTCTTGAGGTACCTCAACCTGGACAATCTCCCCTCGGAGACATCCAACAAGAATTTCATAGGGCTAAAGTGACATTTTTTTGATAAAATCACCGACTTTTAGTCACTTACGTTCAAATAATGCCATGTCAAACATGTGACAGGGTTTGGTACCCGTATGTAACCTATCGGTACCAACTCGACATGAATGGTGAATTTAATCTGGAAGAAAAATATAGTCGAGTCCTCGCCACCGCTCACTAGAACGGTATTTGATGGGTTTATACTAATCTGGGTGATGGGTTTATCATGAGGTTTAGTGGTTTGTATGACCCTGACTTCGACTTTGTCCTCAGTTATTGTCAAAATTGACACTCTGAGAGTACCATCGTCAAAACCCATCAAAAGCTCATCGCCGTAGACGCAAAGCTACGACAAATATTGTCACTTTATCATGGTTATAATCCAGATGGTACCTTTGGTGGAATCCAAATCATGCAAGTACCTTTCGCCGGATATTGGTAATCAAAAATGAGCCTCTTTTCTAAGTAAGCATAGACATAAATTCGCCCATCTTCGCCCAGACTCGCCAAAAAAGGCCCATTGGGACTGGCTGCAATGGCTACGACTTTACCAGCATGACATTTATACAACTGTACCGATTCTTTCGGTGTCTCTTCAGTGTTGAGGTCGATCATCCAGATTCCACCATTGCCGTCTTGTCCGAAATAACTCGTATCTTTCGGATCTGGATACCTCTTTCGCATACACATCAACATGAGTCCCTCGGTGTGAAAATCATAAGTTGGTTCGATTTGAATTACTCTGTCGTCATCTGGAGGGTCAGCTTGATCGATTTTTTCATACCACCAGACTTTAACATGCCCATCCATTCCCACCGTCATTAATTCCCCGTCGTTGTACGAGATTTGCACAATTGGACCGTCATGACACTTTCTTCTCAAGGTCCGAAAAACTTCAAGTTTGATCAATCCGGCGTCCCAGACCAAAATATTGCCCCAGGAGCAGCCGGAAACGACTTTTTCGTCCGGCATCGGGAGTACTCCCAAAATATCCGAAAACTCAGTTTTGCCAAACCGCCCCAATTCGCCTTTGAGTTTAAGTCCGGTGAAAGTCCGGGCCATTTTCCAGAATTTAATATGGGATATACCACAACTGGTCAACTGGCCTGGACAATAGGGCGAAAATTTCACCCTGTTGACGTCGTTGACGTACGATTTCGTCCTAAGAAGGATCCTACGTTTCGGCCAATTCCAGATTGTTATCAGATAGTCGGGTTCACCGCCTTGAGAGACCAATAATAAGCCATCGGGGCTAAAATCTAAATGGGAGTAAAGCCTCGAGGAGCCCCCTTTTAACACGCAGTTGATCTCCATGGATGGCCACTCGTAGATTATGATCAAGGGTATTTTGCCGTTCTCTGCTATAGCGACATGATTAAATTCCGGGTTTGGATTCGCCTTAAAAGGCCCAACTTAGGCGGAAAATGAATATTAAAAAGGTATACCTTTATATGTGCTATTCCCCCTCCCAAGGCACTCCGCCGGAAGGAAATGGTTTTCGTCAGTACATCGAAAAAATTGATGAAATTTCCCGACGCGAAAATCAGAGTGTCGGGATCGGGTGAAGTGAGATTAAAGTATTTCCGACAGTTGTAACCAAACGAAAAACTACAAAGGTGAGTTATTAGGAAAAAAATAAAATGAGAGATTATTTTACTCAAATTTTAAAACATCTTCGTTGATTGTACATTTTTCGCTTTGATACGGGCCGGAAATGAACGTACTCGCATCGTAAATACTCCAATGGTCTTCCTCTTCCTCCTCCTCCTCTTCGTACTCTTCTTCTTCATATTCTTCTTCATCCTCGGGAAGATCTTCGAGACCTTCATCGGTTTGCGACATCTTTCAAGTTTGATCAATGCCAATTTCGTTGTCAAGGTAATTTTAACATTCAGGTGAAAGCAAATGATTAATTGTTGTACATGTGTGTGACACATTCTTCATGACTAACGAACTAACAGAGCAATTATTACAGAAAATGCTTTTTTTCTAATTAAACATTTGTCTTAAAACTCGCTGAGGTCAATTACTCTTGGCTCATTTAATTTTTAATTGGGATGTCGTAAATGCTGCTTTATGTACTTGCCGAGAGACAAACGAACTTTATCACTGACGTCCAAACGGAATTAGAACACCGCAAGATTTGTAAGAAACCGATAGATATGTTGGTGACTAACGTCCTGGGTGTCCGACTTAAAACCGCAATTTTTATTCAATACGTGTTCATAGCTCGTGGCGTTCAAAGTGGAAGTCGTAAAAAATTACACAGGAATGGACTAAAATTTTAAAATTACGCAAAAATATGCGATTATCATAAAAATAAAAGAGGAGGTTAATCATGTAGTAGCTTTATTTGTGAAGAAAATGAAAAAAAAATGTTATACAAAGTAATGAATACAATATTTTTATTATTATCCGACGATTTCTAATAAGGCAAACCAAAAAAACATACAGGCTGTCCAAAAAAAAGTTAAAAAATTTAGGTCAATATAGTAAAACAACTTCCTCTGGACCTGTGCCTAGAAATGCTTTCTAAGGGAGCTAAAATCCTTAAAATAGTGAACAAAGAGACTCTTTTTAAATTACCAATAGTAATATCCGTAGTGCATGTCAAATAGTCAATAATAATTTTCTTGAAATTAGAATCAATTTGGCATGCCCGAGGGGTATTTTGCAGACTATTTCCATAACAAAATTTACATAAACATTATTTTCATCATGAAAAATTGAAAAAAAATTATGTCAAAAAAAAATTAATCAAATCTTTCAAATTTCTGAGATTCATCCAATCAGATTCGCGAAAATTTGGTACACCTATTGCGGTGGATGCAAAATTTCGATTTGGAAACAATAAAATTTGTCTTACAGATTCAGATTTAACGAATAATTTTTTTTATTGTTTTATGTTCCATATATAAAGTCGAGTTATCGCTCTAGCTACTTTCGGAAGCATTTTTGAAAATAGGTCCATTAGATTTTTTTTTCTATAATAGAAGATAGAATCATTTCTCGTAATCTCTTATCGTTGTTTCCTGACATCTTGTATATAAAAATTAATACCTAATAATCGAAATAAAAATAAATGTTAAGTGTCGAACTGTCGACACTTTGTACCCATCCATCAGAAAAAAATTCTCTTGTTAAACGTTAGAATTAATCAAATTAAAATCTGAAATTCCCCAGTCATTGATCAATGTAACTCAATAACAAAGAATTTCTGAACTTTCATATCAAATTACAAAAACTTACTTTCTTGAATATTACTGCTATCGTAATTATTCTTAAATCAATGATTTAAATAAAAAAAACAATTTTGATAACCTGTCGAACTGTTTATTTGAAAATTTGTAACGATTTGTTTTCTTTACCACATTCCTGATTTTGACTGTTAAACTCGGAATTTCGTTATTGAATTTTAAAATCCAAATTTCGATTTTCAACTTCGGAATTTCGGCTTCAAGCCTCAAATTTTTGACTCCACACAGGACTGCAACATCAATTCAGATTTTCAAACTCAAAACTTTAACTTCATAATTGCATCCAAAATCGCAATTCCGACTTTTAAAACCCGCATTTCTCTGTTAAATTTTTAACTCATCAAAAATAAGAATTCTGTCTTAAAATTTTCATTTAGAAATTGAATGAAAATATTTCTAAATTGGCATTTTTGCTCCATGAAATAAGTAATTAAAAAGTCGTTGAGTAACAATGCTGGTAAACGCAAAATCGGAAAACCCATTCATTATTACACAATAATAATATTGTGCTTATCCGTGTTTGCCTCTTATCATTATCACAATCCAAACCTCACACCTCGTATTTAGGTGAACATCCCACCAAGTTTAAATAAAATACCGGAAAAAAATCAACGGAAATATAACTATTATTATTTCTTTTATTTGTCACAAGTGGGTGTTAGATCACGCTAGTGTAAACACAAGTCATAAATTTAAACATATTGTTCTAATTATGTCTTTCCTCGCGATGTCTT
The DNA here is from genome assembly GCF_015345945.1 of Tribolium madens. NCBI lineage: Eukaryota > Metazoa > Arthropoda > Insecta > Coleoptera > Tenebrionidae > Tribolium > Tribolium madens. Next base: position 11,879,921 of record NW_025400985.1, on the reverse strand, counting down.
CGTCGCGACCCAATTGCAACAGAACTTTCAGTTTTCTTAGCACGCAAAAACAAAAATTCATCGTTACACTTCCAAGCACACGTATTGGTGTTAAGACTTTCAATGCCAAGGTCGATTGAATCGTCTGGATTTGCGCGTTTTTTTATATATTTCATTTCCTTATCATTGAAATTTCCCGTGATGCCTTCAGTTTACATCCAGCGCGTCTGGAGTCAAGTCGAAGAAAAAGTATAGCTGCTTAGTCATAAAATGTGTGAAGGATCCTCGCTCGTTCCGCTTAACACAATGATTAATAAAATGACTAAGTCTGGTAAATGCGGGTTTTGGTCACTTCTTCCATTCCACGACGTCGGCCGACTCGACGCAGTTCACTTTTGATTAGTCCCAATTAAAATTAATTTTTAACCATCCTGTGTTTGTGGACGAGGGAGCGCCCCCTTAATCAGCCATGGACGAAGACACGACGCGGTCGCAATTTTCCGAGCTCGTCCGGTATGTTTCTATTTTTTCTTATTATTGTTGTCAACCCTGTGTATATTTGTGTTGGGCCAAGACATGTGGAGTGCATCTGTGCGTCGGCGGTGTTTTGTTATTGCGGACGATTCGAAAATTAATTCGGTTTTGTGTGCCGTTTACTACTTTCGATTTTTATTGGTTTCTTGCCCTTTGGCCCCGATAACGTTGTCACTTCCTCATTTCCAGATATTCGAGGGCGATGCTGACCGCAGCCGGGATTGTCACACTCGTCATCATGGTGGTGGGTGTCATCGGCAACTTACTCACAGTTTTCGCGCTCATGAGGAACTCGAAGATTAGAACAGTCGCCGCTGCTTTTATCGCGAGGTAAGGACGACTTTTAAATGAAAAGACAGAAAACTGTTTATGTCTTTATTTACTTTGTTCGATGATGATGTTTACTCTACACATTATAAAACTTATCTAATTATCGAATCTACCTACTACTGTCGTTACTTCCTGAATTATAGTATCTCTCGATGCGATAACATGTGATAATACTGATAATTCCTTTATTATTTTTATTTAATGACAAAGAAATTCAATTAATTAATCAACAAAAACAGGTCAAATCGACATGAGGCTTTTTTCCCTAAACAACTTTCAACGGCGAGATATAATACAGTCATTGATAAATGAAGAACATGACAAATTTCGTGTAATTTACTTAACCGTCGACAAACACAAATAAAAGAATGTGACTGTATTTGTATCGTTTCTAGTAAAAATCTGTTTAAATGAATATTTTACCTGTGAAATTCAATTTTTCGTCGCCAAATAGGGAACAGAATCTTTAAAAGTTTTCAATTATGAAATATTTCTCTCTATAGGTACTCGTATCTAAATTTAATAAATTAATTGTCACTAACAAATGCAGTTAGAAAGTGGTTTAAAAGTTATTTAAGGGTAAATAAATGATCACAAGTGTGAAATGGATTTATTTAAAATATGTATTAAAAGAATTAAAATGTTTTTTTTTAATACTCTAAAAACTAAAATTGGTAAAATGAATAAATCGTTATAAAAATGGTCTACAAAGTCACATTGAGGTTTATTTCGTTTTCGGGTACAGGTGAAGAAAGTTTTAATTTTTCGCCATAAAAAATTAAAAACATTACAGTTAAACCTCGAAAATCCGGACCCAGTTATCAGTAATCAGCAATCGTGAATTATTAAAATTTTCAATTCAAAAATCAGATTTGGCAATTCTATAAATACAGGGTGATTTAAATAATTGTGCACAAATTTTAAGAAAAAGGTAGAGGACAGAAAGTGTAAAAAAACTCAACTTGCCTTATCTCAATGTTTATACATATTTTCTAAAATTATCTCCGAAATTAGCTCTTCAAAATCTATTACATTGTTTTAAAAAACTGAGTTAAAAATTAAAATTAAAAATAATAATAATAATAAAAAAGGAAAATTTTTGCATATTTCTTTTTCAAAAGTACCATCGAATTTCTTTACCTCAAATGTCACCGTCTATGTGCAATGTTAACTCTGGAATAACTTCATTTATTTTGCTTTTTTTTGACGAACTATAAACATTCGGATAGATAGTTGAGTTATTTTTACTTCTTTAAACCTGTAGTATCCAGATCTTAAAATTTCTGTACAACTATTAAAATCACCCTGTATGTTGTCTGGACGCCCTTAAACAAATCTGAATCACAAATAATTTCGAGTTTGTCGTAATTTTTCGACTTAAGACGGAGACAAAATCAAAAAAAGGATATTCCAAAGGGTAATTTGTCTCAAAATTAGTCAGTTTTTATAATGTGGTCAATTAAAAAAAATTGTCCCAAAAAACTTGCTACACACTTGGAATTTGATTCCATAATAAAAAACTCGAACTACCTACATTTTTTCCTTATTTTTTGCTTATCCGGCTTGGTTCTGTTCACCAATGCGCCGGATATTGTACATACTGTGTTACTAGAAAATTTAGTTAATAAACAATAAAGAAAGAAAATCAATAAATTCAATTCAATTTTAATTTTTTTTTCCAAATTATTGTCAGATAATTATACAGGGTGCGCCAGAACTCGCGCCCCAGAAAAAAATTTCTTGTAAGATAAGAGGAACATAGAAAAAAATTTTGAGATTTTTTTTTAATTTGACATTTTTTAGGTCTATATAATGATACTGATGATCTTGTATATAATTTTTTACAATTATTTAGTAAAAGTACAAAATTTTTGCCAATAAAAGCCACAAATAACATTGAACAGTTACAATTTAGGATACAGCTTCTTTGTTTCCTCTTCTAATAGACTGTAGCAAAAAAACTGGGTAAATTATTTTTAAAACAGAAATAAATAGAGTCAAAGTGCAAATTTTAAACTCTCATAACTTCGAAATTTTTATAGACAATTTTTTTTTTAACATTTTTTCCATGTTCCTGGCAAGTCTGATTAATGTTATTTGTGGCTTTTATTGGCAATATTTTTGTATCTTTACTGAATAATTATAAAAAGACATATACAAGATCAGTTCTGACACATCCTGTATAATAATTAAAACAAATGAGAAATGAAACACTACGTATTCAAATTTTTAGTTACTTATTCACATTTCCATCGTATTTTTCATATTTGTAATTATTGTAACTATAGGTGATTAGTTAAAACTTAAAATGACCTTGTTGGAAAAATGTTCATAATCACTATAGGCAATTTTTTTAATCGTTTAAATTCTTCTATATTTTCTGCTTAAACCGTTTCCTGCTTGCTGACCCACTTTGTGATCTCGACCCCTATTGTATGCTTTAATATTTCCTAATTTGGCATTTAAATCCGTTTCATTTATTCCTGCTATAAAAATTCTCTTCTAATAAAAAGTGTTACAACGCAACAATAAAATCCTCTCGCCAATCTCACCACTCTTTCAATTGCATAACTGACACATTTATCGCGATTCAATTAAACCCAAATCGAATCAATTCGTCCCTCGTCTTTTTCCAGCTTGTGCATCTCCGACCTGATGTTCTGCTTCATCGTTCTTCCGTTCGCCGCGAGTCAATTCTTCCACGGTACGTGGATCCACGGCGACGTCCTCTGCACCATAATCCCCGTTTTGCGCTACGGAAGCGTGGGAGTCTCCCTCCTGAGCATCGCCATGATATCAGTAAACCGCTACATCCTCATCGCTTGGCCCCACGTCTACGGCCAAATCTACACCAAGGCAAAGGTCGCGATCTACATCACCGTCATCTGGCTCTTCAGCTACGGCCTACAGATCCCGACTTTGCTGGGCCAATGGGGGGTGTACGGCTTCGACAAGAAGCTCGGCACTTGCTCGATTAACAAAGACGCCAATGGGCGCTCCTCAAAGACAGCCCTTTTCGTAATCGGGTTCGCTCTCCCGTGTGCTGTCATCGTGGTTTGCTATGCTAACATTTTCTGGGTGGTGCGGAAGAGCCACAAGCGGCTCAAACAGCACAACTCGGGGGGCGACTATAAGCGAAGCGAGATGAAGATAACGAAGATGGTGCTAGTGATTTTCGTTTGTTTTGTCGTGTGTTATTTACCAATCACAATCGTGAAGATTTTCGATCCGGAAGTTAAGCAAGCACCTTTGCATGTCTTGGGGTACATCCTCATCTACATTTCCTCTTGTGTGAATCCAGTGGTGTACGTCACCATGAATAAACAGTACAGACAGGCGTATTTGGACACGTTAAAGTGTCGCATGGCCAGTGCTGGGGACTCGCTGCACACGCCGAGCCCCCATAGTCGGACGCATTTATCTGTTGGGTACCTCAAAAATGTGGTAAACAACTCGCCCAAAGTGTGACGTACACTATTCTATTATTTATTCCTCTAATATTTATGTAAATACCAAAGTACAAATACCTTACATTAAGGCTCTTTTTATTGTGTACATAGTTTTTTTATGAAATAAAGTATTATTGAAACATGTCTCTGATTTAGTGTAGTCTTGACCAACGTCAAGGTCGTACAGATCAATAAAAGCGCATACCCCCCAAACCGGCCGCGAGATAAACATGTTTTTCACTTGATAAAAATAAAATTATACAATTGTGTAAATCGCGATAACCCGAAGGCGCACGACTTACTTAACATATAACCATCGTCAAGGGGGGGCTGATTACACCATTTACATCACAATTGACTTCGATTAAGTGTGAACATGGCAATGCAACGGACCTCGGTGAGTATTTTTTAACATAACCTCAATACCTAAACGCATGAAAAAATCAATTAGTTTCACCCGAAACTCATTTCCTGGGTTTTTAATAAAATTTCGGGAATTGTATCCAAGTGTGGGACTCGGGAGACAGTTTTCAAGGCCAAACCTGTTGCATATATTTGGTTACATTAACTTCTTGAACTCGACCTTATCACATTTTTTATCAGTTAGTAACAAGTTGTTTGGTAGAAAAGTACTCACCTGGTAGATTAATTATCGTTAATTAATAATTGCAGTAAATTAATAAACATAAATTGAAAATTCGAAATGGCGGCTTTCGTTGCCAATCTTTGTCAAAAAACACCCTAGATTGTCACAAATTTGGGCAAAAATAAAACAATCAAAATATTGAAACATCATTTTTATTGAAAATAATACTCAAGAGTAGCAATTCTTTAATCAGAACAATTATGAATTAATATTGCGGAAGTTGGGTTGGGGTTTTTTATGCGCCGATGCTCACTTGTTCAATTTCCCCGAACGATTACATGGCGCGTTTTTTAATCATGGCTAACAGTTTCCGTAATATTTTCACACCGAAAAAAATTATATTTAATACGATCTACGCTAGTATCTAACAGTAAAGCAAACAACTTTTTTAATTCAGTGCTAATAACAACCGTAATTTGCTTTAAAATTCTTTCACCTTGAGGCAATTTAAATCAATCTATTAATTTCACAATTTTTTACTAAAACAGTTATTTGATTTATAATTAGACCCCTTTTCTCACCCTCCTCAAACGCCACTACTCCAATGTGGCCCCCACAACCAAACTTTTCATTGATGGCAAATTCATCGACTCCCAAGCCACCGACTGGGTGGATCTCCACGATCCCGCCACCAACGAATTGGTCACAAAGGTGCCCCAAAGCACCAAAAGCGAGATGGAGGCTGCAGTGGAATCATCGAAAAAAGCGTACGAATCTTGGAAAAATACTTCAGTATTAACTCGGCAACAAGTCATGCTTAAACTTCAACACGTAATCAGGCGTGATATCAAAAAAATCGCGGCAAACATCACAACGGAACAGGGGAAGACGCTTGCTGATGCGGAAGGGGATGTTATGAGGGGGTTGCGTGAGTATTTGTGACCCTTGTGTGAAAATTTGAACCAAATTGGGGTTTTCAGAGGTTGTTGAACACAGTTGCGCCGCTGGAACCCTCCTCCAAGGGGAATCACTGCAAAACATATCGAAGGACATGGATATAGTGTCGTATAAAGTGCCAATAGGGGTCACTGCAGGAATTGCTCCTTTTAATTTTCCTGCTATGATCCCGTTGTGGATGTTCCCGTTAGCCCTAATCGCGGGTAACACCATGATTATCAAACCTTCGGAACGGGACCCAGGGGCAACCATGCTCCTAATGGAACTTCTAAACGAAGTTGGGTGTCCCCCAGGAGTCGTGAATGTCATCCATGGCACCCACGATGCTGTTAACTTTATCTGCGACAATAAAGACATCCGAGCTATAAGTTTCGTAGGTTCGGACACAGCCGGGAAATATATTTACGCCCGTGGGGGCGCTAACGGCAAACGGGTGCAGTCAAACATGGGGGCTAAAAACCACGCTGTTGTTCTTCCAGACGCTGACAAAAACGCGACAATTGATCAGTTAATCGGGGCCGGTTTTGGGGCTGCAGGTCAAAGGTGTATGGCTCTAAGTGTCGCGATCCTAGTCGGGGAAACCCGCGATTGGATTCCGGAAATCGTCGAAAGGGCCAAGAAACTCAAAGTGACGGCGGGACATGAGCCCGGGGCCGATTTAGGGCCGGTAATTTCGCCCAAAGCCAAACAAAGAATCTTGAATTTGATTGAATCCGGGATTAAGCAAGGGGCGAAATGTCCACTTGATGGCAGGGGGATCGTCGTGGAGAAATACCCCAAAGGGAATTTCGTGGGGCCTACACTTTTGACTCATGTCCAACCGTCGTTTGAGTGTTACAAAGAGGAGATTTTTGGGCCGGTTTTGAGTATCATGTTTGCTGATACTCTCGATGAGGCTATTAAAATTATTAACTCGAATCCGTATGGTAATGGGACTGCGATTTTCACGAGTAATGGTAGTCATGCAAGACAGTTTGTTAATGAGATTGATGTTGGTCAAGTCGGGGTTAATGTGCCCATTCCCGTGCCTTTGCCCATGTTCAGTTTCACGGGTTCCAGGGGCAGTTTCCACGGCGATTTGCATTTCTACGGGAAGCAGGGCTTGAACTTCTACACCGAAACCAAGACAATAACTTCGTTGTGGCGGAAAGGACAAGCTGCCTCAAGCAAATCTGTCTCAATGCCTGTTCATAATTAATTTCGTGTTGTTGGTGTTATTGTTAATAAAAAATGAATGAGAGTTAGTTTGTGTCCTTAATCGAGCCCATCCATGAAAACTAAGAGTAGTGTCACGGTCCGAGGAGCACAAAAAAACATAAACAAAAATATTTCGTGTGCTAGAAACGAATTGTTCTCCTTTCTTCAGTCACGACAATGCGTTTTCATTTTTCTTCATTTCACTAAATTGCGGTTTGGCACTAGGGCGTGACCTTTGACACAATTAAAAATTCGAATCGCGCGCCCGGAAGTGGCGCATTACCGGTAAGATAGGCATCGATAAGGAAGTGCAAGATAACTGTTTGCCGCCATAAAACAAATCGCACCCATTCAACCGTAACGGAGCAATTATCTGATATAAGATAACGGGATTTAAATTTATTACAATAGTCGCTTAATATAAACAAAGGCAAAAATGCACGAGTGCAGAGAAAGCCTTTCTTTACGGCACACAAATCCACGTTGACTTTCTACTCGACGGACAAAGACAGCATTAAAACGTGTCATTTTTTTAAAGAAACAAGGTAGGGATTGGTCTGTACCACATTTAAAGTTATTGTGGCGGAAAGTTATATTACAAAGACTCGACCGAGAAAACGGCCAGTCAGGGTTGCGTCTCCGTGGTAAAATGTTCTTAGTGGTACTATTCGTGACGAGTGTCGCCGGTGACCCTGAACCCACGACGACCAAGACCTATGACATTGAAGTACCAGGATCCGAACCCATTCGGATCGTCGAGGGGGAACCCTTGTGGAAAACGTCCAGGTTCGAGCACCGGTCATTTAACACACGGGGAAATACCGAAGACCCGCTCCATCAATTCCTCACGAGTTATGCCGAATCGGTCCGAAATAAAAACAAACAAGAGAGCGGCGAGTCAGAGTTGGAAAACCCCGAGAAATCGAAAAGTTGGGACTTGGTGAAATACCAAAATCACCACCACCCTTACGATGACAAGAAAGGTTGGGTGAGTATGGAACCGGTCCCTTGGTCGGTCTCAAAAATCTCAAAATGGCAAAGTAACTACCGGCCTTCCAACCCCAAACCGTGGGATGACTACGACCAAGAGACACAGGTACGACCTTGGGACAAACCTAATAATTTCGACATCTACAACCTGGACACCAGACCAGCTCCCACCTACCAGAAACCCACAGCTGTCTATAGCCAAAAAGTCCAAGTCGACTATGGCAACCGGTACCACCAGAAACACGACGAAAACTGCAAGCACACTCGCCCCTCCTACGACGACATCATCACAGACGGCCGACCTGCGAATTTTCCCCAACCCTACGAAGCCAACCGCCGGAAAGGCACCGAGATTCAGCACGACACCCACCCGTTCTCTGGCGAAGGCGAATGGGTACTACTCTCCACCACCAAAGGCTACAAATATCCCCCAAACCGGCAAAGAGCGCTCCAAATCAACTCTGACTCGATCGGGGCCCACCGCAGTGTCCGCCTGACGGTACTCCCCCCTTTGAAAAACTCGAAAATCAACATGACTACCTCCCATGGAGGCCTTCTTCAAGTCGAGTCCAGTTTTCAAACAGTTGAACAAGCGCACAAACAATTCAATAAGAAACAAAAACTGAAGAAAAAACCAATTAAGGCGACAAAACCGGCTCCTGTACGAGTCGTACCAACCTTGACAACCACTCGACGAAACAGTGCGCCTGATAGTTCGGCCGTTTTGGCCGCTGTGGGTGCGGGGATGATCCCCGCCACCATGGCAATGTTGGTACCCATGGCGCTAGGGGGGCGGAGAAGGAGGGATCTGACAAGTACTCCGTACCCGCAAGTGACACTCCCGCGTAGTTTATAATTTATTTATTTATACAGTCTTATTTTACATGAATAAATAGTAAGTTTTGGTTTTTATGGTTTATTCCCGACGCCTGCCCCAAATAAGCTAATCTACGTACTCTCAAGAATACAAGTCGGTTATAGCGTGGTGAATTGTAGACAGGGGAGTACATAAATCCTAATTAAAATAAATAAATCAGTTGGTGTTGTTGGTAAGGGTGTAGTTTCGGTAATGTTCGTCGAGGCGTCTTTGGACGTGGGAGACGTACTTGGAGACGGCTTGTGTTGCGTTTTGGATAAGCTGCAATCCGAGGTTTATCTTCAAGTGAAACAATTCCTTGAACATATCCACTATAGACTTGACTTTATCCGGCCTTTGCGTGGTATTGGTGGTAGTAATGGTACTGGTACCATCATCCGTGGTAATACTCCCATCAATCTCATTCTCCCCCTCATTAATTTGTCTCCGTTTCCTCGGCCCGTGCTCGGGTACCGCCGCCGGCGTTGCCTCCTCCCCCACCACATACCCAGTACTTTGCTCAATCACCCTGTGGTTACTAAAACTGTGTCTTGAAGTCGGCGTTTTGAAATTATTTCCGTAGAGAGAATTCGACGGCATTCCGGCTATCACTTTCCCGATGGCTTCCTCTTCAGCGATCCCACCCGAATACTCATCCGAGTAGTAAACATGGTTGTCTTTGTCCCGTCTATCGATATCGTACGACCTACGAGCGACTCCAAATGGGTACAAAAAGTAACTAGCCAATCCTGCAGTGACCATCAAGCCCACTAGACCCACCCCAACTGTTGGCATTACTTCCCGAGACAAGTAATTGTACAGTTGGGTACCAATGGGTTTTTCTTTCGACTGGATGGGCTTGTCAATTTTGGTACTATCGCTCTTTTCGCTGGGGCGTCTACGACGGTTTTTATTTTTCTTCCTTTTGGTGGTAGAAGGGCGACGGGTTTTCTTCTCACTTAGGTCGGCCTCACCACCGTCTTTTGCTTCAATTGGTAACGTGCTGGAGTTAGTTGTGGTACTACTAACTGTTGTTGTCACAGTAGTCGGTGCTCCTGTTGTCGTAGTGGTGGTACTTGATGATTTAGCCCCCGACAGGACTGAAGCTTTGACTTTAGTCAGTTTTGTGGTACTTGGGATCGGCGTTGTAGTGGTACTCGTGGTACCTCGTTTCTTAAACAACGGCTTAATAATTTTGTTGGAGTCCACCACGACTGTCACATTTTGGTTCTCGTTTGGTTTTATGACCGGTTTTCGGGACGGTTTGGGTGTTGTTTGTCCACTTAACAGGATCCAAGTCGATAGGCCACTGTTAGTTGTGGGTTTTTCAAGCTTGTAGAAGAATTTTTTGGTCGTTTCCTCAAGATTTACTTCATCTTCGTTGACCGGTATTGCAACCCCTGCATGTGAATTTTCCAGTGGTTCGGGTTTTTGCGGTTTCTTTTTCGCGTGTTGTTTGATTTTCGGCGGTGTTCTTGTATCGAGTGTGACTATGTCGGGTGATGTTGCGTTTGTTTCCATTAGCTGACTAGTCACTTGCTTTATTGTTTCTCCAATTTGGCTCGGAGATCTAAAACAATAATTCATTTCGAAAAACAATGACAAAAGTAGTGATTACGCACGCAACGGGTGGAGAAAAAAACACGAGAGGCTTCTACAACAATTTTATTTCTTTTTCCGCCTTAGTCATACATATGATACAGTTTAAAAGATTTATGGCGACTTTTGATAAATACAAGATAAATAAATAAATTAAATAAATAAATAAATAATAAAAACTACGTACAGGAGACAGAATCGCGCGACTACCTCAATCCTCAACTTTCCAACGGAATCACAGCAAAATTTACAATATTTACACGATTGACTAAAAATCTTGACCACTTTGAGAACTACCTAATCCTTCTCCGCCACTTCCACGATTGAGTACTACTACTCTCATATTTCCTCGAGAAATTTTCTATAGCATCTGTTACCTCTTTATATTTATCCTCGGTACTGTCACCCTCATCCGACCTTCGGTGATGCACAATTTCAGCCAAATTTTGCCACGTTTTAGTTTCATGGTTCCAGAACCACCCATCTGGGTGATGGATGGGCTTATGGACATGTTTATAAAACGCGACGTTTTTTTTCTGCGCAGTTTTCGCACTCGCGAATAAAAACAAAGCGGGGATCCACCAAGGAAACAGCAAAATGACCGCCAAAAAACCTAGCAAGAAAAACAGTACCATCGGTACCAGATACAAATACGGGTTTTTCAAAAAGTTGAAGAGGTGACCCAATTTGTCCCACAGCCACCCCAACAGGTCCATCAGACCTTTCAAATCTGGAAGTTTTAAGCCACCTCCATCGTCGCCATCGCCCCCATTGCCGCCACTACCTCCACTCCCGCCGGAACCAGGCGAGGGAGCTGCTGGAGCGGCGGCTTGTGATCCGCCGCCCCCGGTACCGCCGCCAGGATCGGCTTGGGTTTGTGGGGGTGGTGCGGGGTCTTCCTGCTGGGGGGCCGCGTCGTAAGTTTCGGGGGTGAGGGGGGAACGGTCTGTTACTGAATTTTGATGAAAATGCGAATTTATGACGAGGCTTAAGTCGGAGCAGTCTTGACGTTGTTGGGGGGTTAGTACCGAGCTTGAAATGTGGACGGTGGGACAAGGGGAACCTGAAGCCCCGTCACGGATGTTGGAGGGGTCGGGGGCCATGTCAAGATTGAAGGTACTAATTGCGTTGCTTAGGTCGGTTTGGGGGGACTCTGAGACTTGGCCAGGGTCGGATTGAGGGGAGGAAGCAACTTCGCTGAGGGAGTACGGGGGCGAGTGGGAATTGATTTCAGGGTTGGGGGTGGGGTAGGGTACCCCTTCTTCGTACCAATTTTGTTTGACTTTATTTAGGGTGGGCCTATTTGACCATTTTGTAAGAACTCGTCTGATGGTTGGTTTTATTTTGGGTTTTTTGGTGGTTGAGCTAGATTTGGGGGTGGGGGTTAGTTTGATTTTGAAAGGGGGTTTTGTTACGCGTACCACCTTTGTGGGTTTTTTCGGGGGAGCGGTAATATTGATAACGATTGGGTTTGGTACCAGTTTTGTTGTTTTCCGAGTGGTGGTACTTTTCTGCGGTTTGGTCGTGGTCGAACCAACACGAACCTTGTTTTTGGTACTAACTTTGATAGTTTTATTAGGAGTATTTAAGTCTTCTAAATTATTTTTTACAAAGTTTGTGAGCAATTGTTGGTCTTTTCGTTTTATTTTTCGCATATTTTCGCCTCGAAAAGTGGGTTGTGTCAAGATTTTCAGTACCATATCTGTGTAAAACGTTTCGTTTTTGGGTCGTTTTGGGTTTCTATTGACCGAGATCAGTTCTGTCGTGTCGGAAAATTGAGGTAGGTATGTTAAATGTGTGTGTCCTCCTAAAGAGTACCTTGCTGTTGTGGTTCCAGATGGTACCGGAGTTGCGGCTATCACAGCCGATGTCACTAACACTAACACTAAAGGTCTTGGACACTGCATTTTCACCTGAAACAAAATTTTCAAATTATTATCAATATATCATTGGCAGGTGACTCATCTGGTATGTGTGGTACCGTTACAGGAAATGTCTTGCATTAAGTGGTACCAAATTTCTTAACGATTGTAATCATTTTAATTGGTGGTTAAGCAACGGTTCCTCAGCGCTATTAACCGCCAATTAACAGTAAAAAATTGATCAACGAAAACAAATAGTACCACCGACAAGGAGGCACTTATGATAGCGTGCGTGGGTCCGAGGGAGATGGTAATGATGCGGTACCGCTACGGTCAACGACTTTCCCTGACCATTCGAGATTATTCACGAAATTGGACCAAAATTCACACATCTGACAGTGGTACCAAGGCCGGTACCGGCAAAATAATAAATAAAACATTTATAGTGTTTGCTTGATTTAATTTTTTGACGCGTGAAGAAATTACAATACAAATTTTTATTAAGTACCACCAATTTGGGTACCACCGGAGAAAAGTTGATTAGTTTTTTTTTTAATACAATTAAAGCAATTGAGAACGGATGTCTATTATGTGATCGGGTACCACTTTGCCAATTTCAAGCTTCGCTGACTGAAAAAAGACTTACGTTTTAAAAACGACTGGTCGAGTTTAAGACACTGCGGGCACTGTAACATCTGAAGAACTACTGTTGGCAGGAACCCCTGAGCGGCCGGTGCGCTCGGCATAGCGGTACCCATGGCTGGTACCTGAAACAGACACAAATAAGATGAACCTAATCACACTAATGACCTCATTGCTTCACAAATCTTAAAATTAATCTTCCGCATGTATTGCTGGTTGCCTGGTTAACAAACATTATTTGCATTTTTGGGGTCACGAATTAACAAGTTGTATGGACCTCTCGGCCACATTTCCCGGTTAGTACCGTCACAAAGTCAAGGTCAAACCTTTCATTGACCACTTGCGCAATTTGCCACTTATTCCGAGACAAAGACCGTGAAAAAATTATTCTGCAAGTGTAACTGAGATAATTCGTTTTTGACGAAAAAAGAACAATGTGCGAATTGTCGCGGCAAACAGAGCGTGGATTTGTCTTAATGAGGAATGATTTTTAACAGTTCATTTTACAAGTTTCACACTTGCTAAATATGGAGCTTTATTTCATTTGACCACGTCCGGTGTTTGCGATTTCTTGAAGAATCTAGACGTGTTTGGAAAGCTGCTGGAAAAACTGGATGAGTTGCATAACTGTCATGTTCAAATTTTTGATCAAAAACAGTTTAATGGATTTTTAAAATTTTTAATGAGACTGCATGCATTATTAATGGGCTAGGAGCGGTCGCCGATGACATGTTTTTTAAAATTAATTCGAAACATGCATGTAGAGAAATTCGTTTTGAAACCTTTCGACAAAATCGACCAATTAGACCGAATAATTAATATTTTATGTTAAATATGTTTATCAATTTCTAGATGCTTTACGACTTAAAATGGTTCCGGTTGAAGGATTGATCGCTGACTTATAAAATAATAAAATTAGGTACTAATATCAGAAACATCAAAAATTTACGTACCTAAAGTAGGGTGAATTTAATTATTGTTTACAAGGCAATAATAAAAAATAATTACTATTATAAGAATTTATTCTCAAAACATTTTTTGCATAAATTGCGATGAGATAACACTACAATAGTTAATATTGCATCATTGTAATTTTATATTATTCTATTATGTGCATATTATAATGCTAAGAAGATCGCAAAATTAAGTCCAAGCTCTTCCATTATGATAATTAATTACTTACTTCGCATTTTATTTTAATTAACTGTTGTTATTTAAGCAATTCAGATGCAGTTCACGTCACGGTTAATTTACTGCATTTTTATGAGCTTACAGTATTTTATAGAGAAATTACCGTAAAAAATATATCAAAAATATGCAAAAAGACATAAATTGCGGTACGAAATATAAACGACGTTCTTTCTACAGTCGTCGAAAAAGAATAAAACAGCAGTACTAATTTCTAAAATCAAAATAAAATAATCTTCTGAAGTATTAAAATTGTCTGGTGCGTGATGCTTGCAAATGTCATAAAAATTATTTGTTGATGTAATTTTTCATCAAAAAAACTTTTACTTTAAGTAAAACAAACACAGGTTTACAATAATATCAATTTGTTTAACACTTAGAAATTATATCTACAAAAATTGCACAAATTAAAACATCAAATTACAAGCATAGAAATCCACCGCAACAAACTTGAATAAATCAAATTATTTCCAATGTTTTTTTGATAAACATAATTAATGTACTTATTTTAAATTGTAGAAAAAACGTAGTTTATGAAGCGTGCACGGTTTTAGAACTTTTTAAAATTTATTTTCTTTAGTTTTTGCCATAATATAAACTATTTTTTAAGTAACTAAATTTTAAATAATTCTCTAAATTCATAATTTTTGCTTAAAAAATTAAAACAGATGAGAATGAGAGTGAAGGATGCAAAATATATTAATAATTTTTTTGTGAAAACTGAATTTATGTTAGGTTTAGCAACTCCTACAGCCCAATGCAATATTCTTAAACAACTGACCTACTTTTAGGCAAATTTTATCCTTTTTGTAGTTAATGAAATTTCATGTGACGGTTTCAAATAAGGTTTTAGCTAATTCATCCTGTGTAACAACGACCTACTACAGAGAAATAATGGTAGACATTTAATAAATCACAAGCAAGCAAAATATTTATATTTACACAGCAAAGTTGTCTCTTAAAAATCAGCACTTGTAACTACCTATTTCAGACATCTTCGTCATCGAGAGATGAAGAATTTAAGCTTTCTCTAACGGTTTTTATTTTTTCCTCGAAATTTAACAAAATACAACAATAAGTTCTCTTATTACAAACACATTTAACTCATCCAAGTTTTACTAAATGGTATAGCGTGATTTATTCTCAACGGTAGTTTGTTTATTACAGGTCAATAAATGATGCGCTCGTTTCTTTGATTTTTTACACGAAAGTTTGCAAGTAACTGTGTTTTCTCAGTGTCAATAGTACGTTAATTAAAAATCGCGGAATTTTCTCTTCGGCGAGATAGCATCCAATTAAACAATTAAAAGAAAAAATCCCAGTCAAATATTCAAGTGAAACTCAATTGTAAATACCGACTAAGTTACTGAGATATAATTAAGTCATAAATTGTCACGCACGACTCATCTTTATTTAATAAGTACATTTAATTAGGAGTAATTATTTAACCTGTGCCTTGGTGACAATAAAATACTAAAACTAGGAATTTTACTACAATACAAATAGTTGAACGTAAACAATACCTTGACCTGACCCTTCTTGTAAATTCTTGCGTAATTCAAGCTCGCTAATAAACTTTCCGTTTCCGTTTCATTATCAAATATTTAATTCAAGTGTGAATTGGTGCCCAAAGCCAATATTTACGAGCCGTCTGACCGAAATTCGTTGCAAATATCGGAATTAATCCGCATCCATCCTACAAACGGAACTATCTAGTTCACCTACTCTTTCTCTGTTAATCTCATCTAACACAAGTAACAGAAAAACAACTTAAACACTTGTCGCACTTACAGTTAATTAAATCGAATCAAACAAACACTTGTACTTACTTCATCCCCAAAAAGAGCACCAATTTAGCCCCAAATGCTCGTCGCTTGTCCAAAATTTCCAAATGAAGACACTTCACTGTCACATCACAAGCCGAGCTCTCGGAGCGTTGCAAGTGTTACAAACTCGGAGAAGTAATAGAGTTTGCAGACGCAAGGCGGCCACTTACTAGGAGATTGTGCAGTGGGGGCTACCAAACTCTAGGAGTGAATCAAAGACACGATTGGGATGCACGGGATTTCGTAATTCCGGATTAATTAAAATTTGTTTGTTTTGGGTTTGACCCGGATCAAGGCAGGTTTGGGCGAGGGTAAACCCAAAAACGCGATTTTTCGGTTACTTCACTGGGAATTTCGGGAAATTATGACGGTTATATAACAGTCTAGTTCCCAGACTCGCAATTGTTGTCTCGCTAATTGCTTGCAATTCAATTTTCGGGCACGTGTTCGGCCCGCATTGCGCAACTCGAAATTGACGTCCCAGTTTCCGATCAGGCCCCCTTGTATAAATAATTCATCGCCTCGTCATATGATAAAACGTTGTTTTTTTCAAACAAAATACTTAAGATGAAAGTCTAGCCACGGAATTGGGTTACTATATTACGGTTATTGCCTCGAGAAATGGCGATTAAGGATTGAAAATGACTCGATCCTCAATCGACATGGAGAAGAGTGAAAAAGTGCCAAAAACGCCAATTTGACACGCCACTCGGCCAATTTCAACCGAAAATTGTTATATAATCTGGGTAATCCGAGCCATGCCAACCGGAAAAAGTACACTTGTTCAGGGACCTTGAAGGGAAATGGAGGCTATTTGCGACTTTTTTCGATTCTGTGATTTATGAAACTAGCAGCGTTTGGAATTCCGTTATATTGTAGAAAATAATTTTGAATCGGGGGCATGCAAATGTCACGGGTTATTCAATTTGAATAAGTTTTACTTTTTAACACCCTCTCAGAGAGGTATAAAATAATCGAACTCGCTTTAAAAGGGGAGGCAAGTTGAAGAAAATTTGATTAAACAAATTTAAAATACGTAATATAAGAAACGTATCAAAATATATAATTAAACAACAACTCAACTAAAAAACTCAACTGCTCATAATCTGTGAAAGAATTAAAATAATGCTTATTCTAAAAACAAAAACAAGAGATTCAATCTTTAGCATCACCGATTCCATCAGGAAGAATGGCAAACACTGCTTCAGATTCAGGCAAACAAGGCGAATCGTATATTTTACACACTCTTGTCTCTCCTCGACCTTTCCTCAAGGATAGTCTTGTAGTAGAAGCRTGTGCCATAATGTTGCCACCGATCGGTTTCTTGGGATCGGGGTTAAACATCGCAGCTCCGTCAACTTGAGCAACCACTTGATTCGTTATTACGACGGCAACTGCAAACTGAAAGAAACAAGAAACTTCACTATTAAAAAAATGTTATAAAAAGTAACAATGTCATAGATTTGAAACAGAATAAAATTGTTATTGTAAAAAACAGCTCAGCCAAAGTCAAAAAGGTTTTCTTATTTTTATTTTTCATCAACAACAGGCAATTGTAATAATCTCAGTCATAATTGAAAATATTAAAAAGCTGCGATTTCATAAAAGTGGTACAACTGGTGTTCGTCAAGAGTGATAATTACCTCATCAGCAAGTCGCAGCAACATCCTCAAAAACCTAGCTAGATGATTCTGCCTTGCGGACAATTCCCCTCTTCCCGAATAATCCGTTCTGTACAAAGATGTGGCRCTATCAACCACCAGCAGAGAGTACGTTGACTCCATCATCATCGCAGCCGCATGTATCAAAAGCTCAGTTTGGTGGTCAGTATTTTGCGCTCTTGCAAATGAGACATTATCCAAAACTTTTTGTGTGTCCATTTTGTACCTCTCCGCCACCGGCACCAATCGTTCAGGCCGGAAAGTGCCCTCGGTGTCAATAAAAAGACACTTTCCTTCACCACCCCCACAGTCAACGGGCAATTGACAAGTCACAGCCAAAGTGTGGCAAATCTGGCTTTTGCCGGTTCGGAATTCGCCGAAAATTTCCGTGATTGAACTGGTCTCAATGCCGCCCCCTAGCAACTTGTCGAGTTCCTTTGACCCGGTGGTCAGTTGGACAATATCGGAGCGTCTTTTTAAAATATCGGTGGCTGTGGTGAAACCCATGTTGACGAATTTCGCTACTTCGGCGAGGAGTTTGTCGATCTTGGCCTCGGACATGCCTTTGATGGCCACGAGAGTCTTCTTCGGGGTGTATGCTAAGGACTCGATACTGTGAAAACCGGCATCTTTGAGCTTTTTTAAGTCAGCAGCGGTGATCCCGTTGCCCTAGAATAAGGTTGGAATTGAGTCGTTAGGGGGGCTCTTCCTTACCTCAAGTTTGGAGAGGCGTTGGGGGCCGAAGTCCTGGGTTTCGTTCGCGAATACAGTGCTGGTTGACGCTAAACTCACATCATCCATTTTCGTAATTATTTTGTTGATATTAAAATAGAAAGGAAGTTCTTTGATTTATCACGGCACTAGTAGGCTCTGGTTTGGTTAGAAATTCAAACAAAAATAAAAGCGTTGCCAATCTCGAACCAATAAAAGTAAAAAACCCTAAACAAAATTAAATTATCCTGGCAACTCAACTAAAGTCAACTTTTTGCATCTTTTTTTGTAATTAAGAGAGTACGGTTGGAGACAAAATACTTTGGTCGTCAATGTCACTTGAGTGACATTAAATTGTAAAGCATGCTGTAGGACTGTTAACCTTATTTTTAGGTACTGTCAATCATAGTTGAGAAGTTGTATGTACATACTTTTGATAGGAAAATACATATAATAGCTGTCATTAATTTAATATTGTCATTCATTTTAACGTTAAAGCTTGAATTACATTAAAGTGTCAGAAAAGTGACGACCAAAGTATTTTGTCTCCAACTGTACTTAAAAAAAAACAAAAACTCAAATATTCTAAATTACAAAACAGATTTTTGGGAGTGGTTAAATGTAAATTCGATAGTGGATCATTCTTTATTAATGCAATAGGCATAAAAACGTGTACAATACTGCTAAAACAAGTTGGAAATCTCGTAACAATATCAAAAAATGTTTGATTCAGATTGGAATGTTCAACTAGAAACTACTTAAGAATAAATAAATGAAAGTTACACAAGCAATTAGCATCAGGTAATTACAAAAATACATTTCATTTAATTATGTTTTTTAAATAAATCCTGAGCTTCTTTAAATACACAAGCGGACCAAGTCCTATTTTGAACTATCAATAAATACTGATTTTCGTGAGCTTATATCCACGACTTGAACACAACATTTAGTGTTTATTTTTGGAACAAATGGGTCGTGAATTGACAATTCCAAGACACTGAAAACACTTAATTTGATTGTATTGTGTATCGTTTGACGATCTACTCTCTAAACAAGTGAAATTTGCAAACAATCCTAAGAGTACGAATAGTTTAAGGCAAAATATAAGGCCGCACTAAAGTATATTCGAATAAAAAAAAAGAGAAAACTATTCTTAATAATAAAAATCATCTATGATTATAAAATCTTAAAAAATAACATTTCGTTTAAAAACGGACTAGAATTACCTTAACAACGGAACTTTTTTCCAGTGTATATAAAACCTTAAGTACAATTAGCCGTAAGCTCAAATTTTGTGAGGCACAATGAAATTCGATTATTCGCAGGCGAGTTTACTATCGAAACTGCTCAACGCGATAGCGAACGCCTGCAGAGCACACATGGGGTACCGGTAATCCATGGTGAAGACATCCTCCGCCACCCTCCCAAACTGCATCACGACATACTCCACATCGCTGTCGTGGACAATCTGAAAATTTTTCACCGACGCCTGCGTCACCCGTCCGTGAAAATTCAAAACATACGACTGAGTATCGTCGTTCCACACCGGCGTTTTATTATGCAACTCAATCAAATTATCCATATTTTTTGACTTCCAACACTCGATGAGACTCTCGCTTTCGTCCTGGGGGTAAATCGCCACCCTCTCCTGCTCTAGCGTCATCCCCGGGAGAATCACTGTCATTTTTCGGGGGCCCTTAAACCCCAACACGTTCGTGTCGTACGTCACAGCCGCCAGCTCTTGGCGGGGGGTGACGCCCTCCTTAAAGTTGGCCTTCCGGGGAGAGATGCCGTTGTCATAGACGGTGAATTGCGTACCAAGAAGGTTAGAGCGCAACTTGCCAACGAAAGACTCCGCACTGCGTGAAAGGTCCGTGGGGTCGGTTGATATCAGGTAATTGCTTGTGGCACTCTTTTTGCGTTTTCTGGCGGCTAGGAGGAACACTTTCTTGCCGTAATCGCGTTCTAGATGAAGGTAGTAAGTGGGGTACAGCCCCCTGTCCATGCCTTTCCTATCCCTAGTTATCCTACATTTGTACAAAACTTTTTGTTGGGCCGGTTGCAGAACAAATTTCTCCACGTTGCCTTCAATGTCGCCCTCGATTTCGCCCGTTCCATTATTGATAAAAGCTGGTTGGTCGATAATGGGGTTAACTGGCATGTTGCCATTGTTGGGGGTGGAGGCGATTGGGGACGATTCATCGTCTTCAACATCCATAAGGTCATTTGAAGCGGTGTTTGTCAAATCTTCAACTACAGTGTCTAAAATATGAAGTCAAAAACTTTAAAATAAAAAAAATAAATGTATTACCATCAGCACTGTCAGGACTTGACAATATTGATATAACTTGATCAGGGTTGTTGTCCCTAGCCATGCTGTACTGTAACGGACCATCATAACCTAGAACGATACTATTTATAGCAAATTTCGTGCGTTTTGTTGATAATCCCACCGTGTAATTCTCTCCTATTGCCGCTGTTTGTTCTCAAAGTCGCTGAATTTTTTCGAACGTCTGAAGCTTGGATCATGCCGGACGTCATTCGTTTCTGCTTCATTTTCTGTTCCATTATTTGTCTCTAAAAATAACGTTTCAATTGATTATTATTTTGTTGAATAATTAAATGTCCTTACTTGTTGTTCTAATTTTTGATTTCTCACGTCCATTTCTAACATTTCTCATGCCAAATCTTCTTATTGTTGATAGCTACTCGCTCTGTAACTCTTGGAGATGCACCGATCGATCCAATTTCTGGCTAATTCCAATAAAAAACGATTAATTCGCGTTTTGTTTACAATCAGACGAACCCCACTGGAATGACAACCACAAACAACTGTCATCATCACGTGATCGTACTAGCTACTTGATTGGCCAGTTATTTGAAAAATGAGCGCCATTTTTAATAAAATAAGACAAAATAAATAAATAATTGTGCGTGTTAACTGCACACGGTTACAACAAAATTGAATTAAACTATTAATTGTCTTTTAAATTTTTAAATTTAAAAGGGCCTCTTATGGCGCAGCTTGAGACCAGTGCGCTCGAAAACATACAACTTTGATTGATTAATTTAAAAAAATGCTTTTATTTTTAATATTTTTTTAAATAACAAATACATTATTTATTCATTTGGTATAGGTAAAAGCCAAATTTTTAGTAACGTTTCAACAATTACTTTTTTGTGAGTTTATATCGCATACGATTTCGGTCATTTAGGCAAACCTGTGGTTATGGAAATAGAATAACAATTTTATTAAACATTGCAGTATAGATAAATATGTACTACTTTATTATTATTATTAATGGATAATTACTATTATAACAGCTATTATTTTTTGTTAAAAATTAGTTTTTACTTTTGAGTTTGAAATAAAATTGGTCGTCACCTGTTTTACCGGCCGGGTTTTCCCTAGATTTTTACAAAATAAAATAAATAACAGAAATAGGGAAAGTACAGAACCACCAATAGAAACATTTGGGGTTGCAAATAATTGTATTCGGGATAGAACTGCCCTTTTTTAGGGTGTAATCGTTTTAAAGATCTGGCAAATTCGCCTTTGTTGTGTTGGTATTGTTGACATCTGTCAATAATGCCATAACAACCGAACGTGTCAAAATTCAGTGACAGTTTATCAATTTGTCGTCGTCAAATTTAGGTGAAATGGACTCACAACCTAGTAAATCAGATATCGAGGCTGTTTTTCACCGATTACGAGCAAACCCTGCCAATAAAGTAAGTTTTATTATCGAAAAAAAGATCAGCATATGTGCAAACTAGGTTATATGATCTAATTACCATGACGTGTCTCGCTTGCCCTAATTCCAGGCTTGTTTCGACTGTAATGCAAAAAACCCGACCTGGGCCAGCGTAACATATGGGGTGTTCATCTGTATTGACTGCTCAGCAGTGCACAGGAGTCTGGGTGTTCATTTGACATTCGTCAGGTCAACTCAGCTTGATACCAACTGGACATGGATCCAGTTGAGACAAATGCAACTGGGGGGCAACTCTAACGCCGTATGTGTTTCGCTGCACAGCGATTTGCCAAATTAAGCGACTTTTACAGATTCAATTCTTCTCACAACACAACTGCATGACAACAGATGCTCAGAAAAAATACAACTCAAGAGCCGCACAGCTGTATAAAGACAAGTTGCATCAAGCGGCTCTAAATTCGCTTAAAAGTAATACACAGGTTTGTGTTCTTGTTTTTGAGTGATTGCTTGGTTAACACCTGCATAACATTGTTTTGTGATTTTTTATTTTAACATTCTTAGCTTCATATTCATTCACATGTTGAGGAGCGTAGTGAAGAAAAGGAAGTTGATTTCTTCACAGAACAGGAGAATTTTGCCATACCAGATGCCCCCCAAAAACCCCAACACAAAGTAGGTCACTGTTTACTAATCCATTTTTTTATTTGTTTTAATAAAAATGAGCTGTCTTTTTAAAAAATGACTTGATTTTTAGATTGAAGAATCACAATCACTACAAAAGAACAATAAAAACTCAGAAGAGGGCCCCAATGTTGATTTTAATACTCCCGCCGCGAATCCGGAACCCCGAAAATCAACAATTGCCACCAGAAAGCCCCCTAATAAAAAATCAGGGGTAGGTTGATTCAAATTCAAAAACCGAATTAAAATCGCATTTGTTTTACTTTTCTTTGTTTTAGTTGGGGGCGAAGAAGGGCGGTTTGGGGGCGACGAAAGTGAAGACGAACTTTGCTGAGATCGAGCGTGAGGCTGAAATCGCCGAGGAAAGTCGCCTCAGGGCCTTGGAAGAGACAGCCAAAGCGGCTGCTTTGTCCTTGAAGGAGCAAGAAGAGCGCGAAGCTGCCGTCCGATTGGCCTATAAGGATCTCAGTAATGAACAGTTGAAGAAAGAGGAGCAATTAAGAAGGCAAGATCCGAAGAAAGCCGAACAGGTGGAACGATTAGGCATGGGGGTGAACGCAAGAAGGTATTTTTTCACCCAAAATTGTAGTTTTTTACCGTTTTAATTATTTAAAGTGGAGTCAGCCATTCAGCTTTAAGTGACATGAAAGAAATCGAACAAGAGAACGTTCAACCGACTCCTAGTACTTTGAGCTCGTTGGGAAAATTACGAATTTCTGATAGCGATAGCTTCTTTGATGAATATTCGTTTAGTTCGGGGTTTAACATAAACCGGGCTAATAAAATGGATTTGTTTGGGTTGGAAACTAGTCGGGAGCGAGACAGGGAAAAGGATAATTGGGTCATCGTTGAGGATCCGGTTGAAAAACCTAAAACGAGTTATCGGACTCCAGGTACCAAATTTGGGGGGATTAGCGAGTGATTTTATTGTTTTTTTTTTCTCAGAAAAAGTAACAAAGAGTTTCGATACGAGTTCAGACGCCGCCCAGAAGAAATTCGGTAATGCTAAAGCCATTTCTTCTGAACAGTTTTTCAACGATCGCGAGCCGGATTACGAAACTAAAGCGAATCTGAATAGATTTCAAGGTTCTTCCAGTATTTCTTCAGCCGAGTTTTTTGGCAACGGCAAAGGTAATTGAACTCATTCGTAATTGTTTTTTTTTCAATGATGTAATTTTAGAAACTACTCCAAGTTCGCACATGCAAGCATATGATTTAGAAGACGTGAAAGAAAGTGTACGACAAGGTGTAACACGAATCGCTGGTAAATTCAGTAATTTAGCTAATGACGTCATGTCTTCGTTGCAAGATCGCTACGGTAACTAGCAGTTAGTGAAAGAAGATAAAATTTAAAGATTTATCTTGGCACATTTACAATAAATTGTTGAAATAATTGTATATTTTATCCAGTTGAAAATGTGCCTTGATTTTATTATGTAAGGGGGTTAATGTTGTAATTATGTAGGCTTTGATCATAGCACTGTGACATTTTTATGAAAATCACCTAAACAAGATTTTTAAGAGTAAGACAGTGCCATTTGTTCTACTTTGTTAAGTCTTGTTTTATTTTTATTTTTTCTATTATGTATCAAATTTATTTTTATCTTGATGATGCAATTGTTTACCTCCACTTTTTTGAATAAATATGCTACAATAAATTGTGGTTTTATTTTCCCTCTAAAAATGAGCCAAGGTTGTTTCAAGGCCAAACAAAATGTCAACTTGACAGCTGGGGTGTTTTTATTTGTAGTATAATTAAGACAAGTTTATTTTAAAACAATGGACAAAGAAGACTTATTCTTGCACACTTATTTTACCCATTTGTCGCAAATATCTTACGATAAGGCCAAGGAGCATGTTGTATGTTGACAATTGATCTAACCTCATTTCCTGTCATGAGTTTGTAGGAAAAAGAGAGAGAAAGCTACAAGGGGGCACAACTGTCACTGTGGGGCACTTTTTTGCACTTCCTGCAACAGCTCGTTTTGACCGAGAAGAGTTACATAGAGTTAGGTTTTCTCCAAACAAAAAATAAAAGTTTTTTGCGTAAAGACGTAATTTAATTTCTTGTTTTACTATTTTTTGCTAATGGAAAAATTTTAGAACTCATTACGTTCGATTTATGAGAGTTTAAGGTCAGATTTGCGTAAGCTTGAGGACAATTGCAAATCAACTGTAATAGACAGAAGGGTCCAACATTATTGCCAAAACATTTACCAATTTTTAAATGCGCGCATAAATATGATTGATTTGTGAGTTGCTAACTATTAAGCGTAAAAAACTATCAATTGTTTATAGATATGAGAGAATATACACAATGGGACACAACAATCAATTTATGTACACCGATATGCTAAAATACATCCAAAACCTCATAGAAAAACACTCTCTTGACTTCACTGATATTAGTCTTACGCCGGTAAAGGCCACTTTTGCGTTAGAAATTGAAATTTTAGAGCAACTCTTTAAAGCCTTGACTGAACTCCAAAGACTACAGTTTTTACCGTCTCTCGCCCTAATTCATGGGGCACATACAAGATTGGCTTTGTGGGAGAGCAAAATACCAAATCGCGAGGTTTGTTCGGTTATGAGAAAATATTTATCAAAGATTTTTTTCCAGAATTGGAAAATCAGTTTTCTGAAAAATAACCCTCTCCCCGCTTTATTTCAATGGTTGCAAAAACTGAAGGGGTCTGTTTTGAGCAAATTTAGTTTATATTTTCACGATACTTTAGCCCAGCAGACTACACCTCCCGATATGAGACATTTGTGTGCGAAATTACACCACGACCATTACCAAAAGTTAGTTTTGTTTGTGGTAATTTTTTTTCTAATTTAAAATTGTAGAATGGTGAGTTTTCACCGTAAATATGAAGCCGCTTGCGTAATTTTACTCTCAGACAACCAAGTTAGTTGTGATACGACTGATTACGACAGCTTTCCAATCATAGTTTCATATCCCCCCGTAAGGGCCGAAATATATTTTTTTACGTTTTATTTGCAATTTTTCTAGAGGAGTCCTCCCCAATTGGACACAATTCTAAAAATGATATCAGAAACAACGGAAGAGCTCGCATGTGTCGATAAAATAATCTACAAATTTAGTTCTCAAGTAATTTACTGAAATTAAGCGATGTTTTTCATGAACAAAGTGTTTCAGAGCCAATGCACCTACATTTTAACAACCGTGGAACCAAATATTTATTTAGTGGTACTGTTTGAAAACAAAAAATCTGAAAAGGATGCTTTTATTGGAAATTTTGTGACCGAACTTTGCACCAATTTAAGGTGCACCAAGGTTTTTACAGCCTTGAAAAACACATCAAAATAACTGAAATATTTTATTTTTTAATAAATTTTGTATCATTTGAATTTCGCACGTTTATTTACTGTTCTCAATGCAACCAACATAAAACAAAAAAATCCCTTTTCAGCCATCTTGAAACGAAAGTGGACAGGTGTGTAATTTAATAATTAAATTTAGTTATTTTTATGAAATAAGAGGTAATTAAAACATATTTAGTCACATTATAAACGTTGTTTCATCTTATTTATGTGTTTTTTGTGTCTAAATTTGCGTAAATAGGTTTTTTATTTACCGTCTCTGAAACGGCATGGTTTGACTTATTGTGGTCACTTTTTGTCCGTTTTACTCCAGTTTTGGTGTTTTTTTTTACAGAAAATGCCGTCTGTGACGCTTAAGGACGTCGACCAGCACAAGTTCGTGAAGGCTTTTGCCCAATTTCTCAAAAAGTGAGTCTTACACCTAACCTCACTTCGTACCAACTTTAAATTTTCCAGAACTGGCAAACTTCGTGTTCCGGAATGGGTCGACTTGGTTAAAACCTCCCGTGCCAAGGAGTTGGCCCCCTACGACCCTGACTGGTACTACACCCGGTGCGCCGCCGTTGTTAGACACATCTACATGAGGTCCCCCATTGGTGTAGGCTCTGTGACCAAAATTTTCGGTACCCGTAAACGCAACGGAACCAAACCGTCACACTTTTGCCGCTCTGCCGGGAGCATAGCGCGTAAAGTCCTTCAAAGTTTGGAGGGCCTCAAACTCATTGAGAAGACACCAACAGGGGGTCGAGAATTGACTCAGCAAGGACGACGCGACTTGGACCGGATTGCAGCCCAGGTGAAAGCTAAAGAGCGTAAAGCGTTAAAGTCTGCTGCTGCTGTTATTGCGCTATAAATGAATAAATAAGGTTTTTTAAGAGATTTATTTTGATTCTTTTATTCCTTAAACATTGATTATTTACATGTGCTGGATACAATGACTAGACTTTAAACCTTTCCTAACAGTCGGAGATTGATTGGCACTATTTGTTCGTGTTCTTTCTTAGGTACAATGGACTTGTAAATGAATAAGGCAAGAATTTTGGAGATTGATAATTGAAATGAGGCTATCACATCGCGATTTCCCGTCAGTCCGTTACAAGGCGTATAAAATTTTTAATAGATGAAGCGTCTAGAGAGAAACATGCATTTTTTAGAGGCCTGAAACAATTTTTTACTATCCTAACAAATGGCCTTCCGGGCCGATAAAATCTAAAAACCTCAACATAATTTGTACTGTTGTACATTTCAAAGCGTTGCTTGTGGCGTACTGCCCTCCATATTACCATCAACCCCGGCTTGTCTCAACCAATGTCTTAGATTCCTCGTTCTCTCGACTAGAGTAGTGGTGGCCCCCTGATTCGCGTGAGTCACCACCGTGCTTTGAGCGTTGGCTAGAGCCACATGTTGGCGGTAGTTGTGCAAGCGGTCGGCCAACGTGGGGATGGACGGCGGTGCTGGAACGGTCGCAGCCCCTGCTAACAGCGGCCAACCTAAGTCAGGGTAGACTAGGGGTGGTATTACTGCGAAAGGGTTAATTTTGGTCAGAGCCGATTGGGGGGAGGGGTCGCGACTTACCCGAAATTCCGCCTTGTTGTTGCTGCTTCCTCAAAACATCCCAGATTTCCCGAATTTCCGAATTCAAGTTCTCCAAACTTTGGATTATCTCAGAAGACTCTTGGAGGTGCTCCCCGTGGATGAAACCCTTCCCGGGGTTGGGATCAGCGGTGGCGAATTCAGTCGAGCTTATCCCGGAACTGGCACTATGTGAGGAAATGTCGCTCAGGGTTGCGTCCTCTTGACGGTTTTCTGCCGTCATCGTGGCCCTTTGCAACGACTGTTCCAAGTGTCTCAACCTGATAACCTTCTCCCCTAAAAGACTCCTCGTGCGGTGAAGAGACACCTCCATATCAGTTAACTCTTTCTCCTCCTGACACAACTGCTGCAACGTATGTCTCGCCATTGACCCGTGTTTCAACTTCAACTCTTTCTGTCTCTGCTGGAAGAGCGATTTCTGATTCCTCAAACTCTCTTTGGCCCGCTTGATTGAATCCCGCTCCAAGTGTATCCTATGTCGAAAAAACTCCAATTCGGAACTCCCCTCAAATTTTTGACCGTCGGAAAATGGATACCTCAAATGATAAGTGTCGCTCTGCGGATTTTGAGGGAACTGGTCCTCCAAATCCTCCAATTTCTGCAGCTGCCGCCTCAAATTCTCAACAGGGGAGCAGGACCGTTGGTTGCGACGCGATTTCGACCCTGTATTGATTCTCGAAGTTGAGGAGCTTTTCAATCGGGAGAAGATTTTTTTCCGGCTACGGCCCGGATTGGTGGAATCACTGGAATCATAATCTTTTTTATTTTCACTTTTGTCGCTAATCGAAGTGTCTAAGTCTTGGATAATGAGTTGGCGGGTTGCTCTATGTTCGGGTTTTTTCGCCTCGGATCGTGGGGGTTTACGTAATGGTGAATTCAGCGGAGTCCTGGAATGATAATGTCAAAATTTGATAATAAGAGACAAACACCGACCTGTCTTTGTTGTTGGAGTGGCTGCGTTCCGTTTCCGACCCCGTGGTTGTTGTCGCTCCGCTTTGTTCCTTCCTTTTGTTCCTCTTCTCGATTGACATTTTAACATCGGTTTTCAGTCTCAAATACTTATCTTTCAAACAGCGGTACTTATCTTCTAGCAGTCGTTTCTCACACCGGATTTTCTCATACTTGTCATCTTTCTTATCTTCTACTTTACTAGTCTTTAGTTCCTCAATCACAGCCTTATGGTCCCGTCTCAAAGCATCCTCTTCAGCCTTGAACCCCTTCTTCAACTCCTCAATAATAATAGAGTGGTTTTGTTTCAACTGATCAACATTCGAATTGTGCGTCAATATCATCTCATCACGATTTTTCTCCATTCTTTCGGCTAATTCCTTTTCAATTTCGACCAACTTCTCCTCGTAGTACCTCTCCAACTCTTCTTTCTTCGCTTCAAACTTCTCTTTCATCTGTTTTTGCTCCTCCTCAAACTCCAACTCAAACTTCTTTCTCGCTTCCTCCAGTAACTTCTCAAACTTGATCCTCTCCTCGTTTAGTGCCCCTTTATTTCGATTCTCCATCTCAATTCGCAAATTCTCCAACTCGGATTTGATCCTGTCCTCATGGTCACTTTTCGCATTTATCAAAATGCGTTCGAGCTCCTCCTTTTGCGACTCTTGTAAGTCATCTCGGAACTTCACCAATTCGTCGTTTTTCTCCTCCCAAATGTTCTGTTTCAATTGGGCGATTTTCTTCTCTGCCTTTTCTTCAAGTTTCTTCGTCAAAACTTTGGTATGAACAGGAGGTTCATCTGAACCGTTGCTCTTCAAAGAGTCATCCTCCGAATCCGAGCCTTTACTGATTGTCAATTTCGGTTTAATAAAGTCAGTCGGGTTGGGTTTAATCAGTTTCTTCTCGGTTTCCGGGACCAGACTTACGGTAAACCGGGATTTGGGCTTACCCGGAGTCACCTTAACGTTGATAATATCATTCCCTACATCATCATCACTTGAAGTTGATTTATCAGAAAAGGTGAAACCAACATCCGTGTTGGTGTCAAGGTTAAATCGCACACTTTTCTTATCGTCATCGTCTTTCTCCGATTTGTCTAAGGAAATCTTGTCGAAATCCATACTTCGGGACACTTCCAACGAATTGCGTTCCCGGAGGATGCTCCGGGGTTGGTTTTGCGCATCCGGGGAGTCACTCTTCGCAGGACTCAACTCAGCGCCTTTCTTAGTATTACATTTCAAAAACATCGATCCTCCGCCACTGATCTTCAATTCGGGTTTATCCAACACTCGCGGATGTTTCTCAAAATTGATTTTCTCGTCGAAACTGTTGAAAACGTTAAGGCTGATCTTCCGAGAGGAGAGTAAATGCTCCTCGGAGCGTTGTTTGAGGAGTTTCGACTCGTGTTTGGGACTGGTTTTGAGTGGCGATAGTTTGAGTTTGGTGAGTTTTGGAGGTTCCTCAAAACTTGGTATTTCATCCCGGGCGTAGGTCGCATCCTCGGTGGGTTCACCGATACTCAAAGATTGGCTTTCGGCGCGGACTTTTCTCACCAAACCCCGGTAAACGTCGTCGAGGGGGTGCTCCCATTGGGTTTTTCCGGTGCTATTGTTATAGTAGTAGTACGATTTTGACTTGTCGTCATAACTGGAAATTGGAGTTAGAAAAAGAGTGAGGTGGTTTTGGGGATTACCAGGGTTTCCAGCCGGGGGGCAAAGCCTTCATGAGGCCCTCCGCCGCAAGTGGGAGCAATTGAGGCTCGGAGTCCGGGTCGATCCCAATTTTAGCGGCATAGTCCCGGATTTCTGCCCAGTGATGAAAAATAAATAAAAAAAAATTATCACTTTTTAGACAAATAAAGAGAGGGTTTGCAAGCTTGAAACTATTTAAAGTGTGTAAAAGGGCTCCGGATTGGGGACTCACCTTCAGCTGAGGGGTGGCTCGTCTCATCGAAGACTTCTTCGCAAACAATAGACATTATCGAAGGCTTCGCATAATAATCGCTTGTCGGAACAGACAGCTGATATTAGGACATTGACAGGTGCGGGGAGTGGGTAATGAGGGTAAAAATAAACAAATGGTGGTTGAGCACCGCCATCTGTTCGGCAAAGCCTGAACTGAGGGTTGTGGAATTGCCGGAGCGTGACTCCGGGACTCCGGGCTCTTGCCCCGCGGGCAAGGGTGATTTTCGAAATGAGGATGGTGAAAAATTGGGTTTTTTTATGGGGTAGGTCGAGTTTGGGGTTGGTTTCCGGTGATCCGGTTCGAGTCCGGGTTGCGGCAGGGGCGGGGGAGGGAGCGCATAGCTGGAAGCTGGAAGGACCTTATTGATCTCGAAGTGTTCCTCTCCTCAGAGGGATCACACCCGTGGTGTTCGTTCCATATACCCGGTCATGACTCTGGTCGCACGTTCGCAAATCCGGGCTTTTTTCCTCACATAACGTTTATGATACCATGTAGTGATAAAATGGCAACATCCAGTGACGGTAAATCGTTGATAAATGCGATGGGACTGAGAAAACGATTCAAATGGTGGAAATATTACGTGCACTTGGACTACCTAAAACAAATTCGATACGTTTCCAGTACCTGAGATTCGAAAATTTCGTTTTTATTTTTCGTATTTTCGATTTATTTTCACGTTTTAGTTTGTTTTTCGACCAGTAACGCACAATGTTAGACGTATCGTTTCGTTTGTGATATGAAAATTCTTCATTAGGTTTACGACGTAGGTGAGTCGATTTTTGCCGGACTTGTCTCCGGAATTTCGGTACTTTTCAGACGATTCGCCATCTAAATCATGGTGGATTTAGGAGGCTATGTGATCATTCTGGCCGAAACCAAGGATAAGAAAATCAAACTCTATGGTAGTGGTATGGCGGCCGCCAAAACCAACCACCAATTCTCATCTTTTTCAGGTTCACCTGCAGATAACGATAACTTGGAAGTGGGAGATGAGATTTTGGAAGTGAATGGAAAAACGCTTGAAGACGCTTGCCACGCTGAAGTCATCAGTCATATTCACCAGGTCAGGATTTATTAAAATCATTTATTTAAGGTTTTTAGCTCGCCTGACCTGAATTTTTGAGCTTGTTACGAAGTTTTGACATGTTGACCTAGTTTTTGTAAAGCTTATAGAAAATAGTGACAAGCGTTTAAGAAAAAAATACAAAGTTGTTCGCAGTTGGTGAATATTAGATTTTGAATTATTTTTTTTTTACTTCCGATACAAAACTGTTTAAAACTATTACAAGTTTATCATTTATTTTTTTAAAAGAAACTTTTATTTTATTAAGGCGTTGATGAAAATAATATTGAAAAAAATCTTTTCCTCATTTGAGGATCCTGAAAAAATGAGAGTAAATATCCTTATTTCATTATTGATAATGAAATTTTATTACTTACTATATTCTTTCTGCTAGCAAACTTAGGTACTTACTTTATTATATTTAATTAAAAAAATATAATCTTAATCTTAAAAGGCTTAAAATTAAGAAATAATAAAAATACATAATACTAAACTGACCCTATTTTATAAATTACGGAGATTAAAAAACTTCTATTAAAAAATAAAAAGTTACAGATTTTTCATTTCTAAAGAGAATGCTTATTAAATTTGGAATTCTTTTTTAAAATTTTGAATATTCAAATGTCAGTAGATTTAGAAATAATTTTTCTACTAGACGCAAATAAATTTAAAGGAGTTTTGAGTTCGAAATTCTAGATTTATAAATCGAAATCTGAATTTGATAAAGGGTTTGAGGAATGGCAAGTGCAAAAGTTTCAAGTCGAAAACAGAATTTTGTGTTTCATTCGACATTTTGGCCGAAAGTTTTACCTAGTTTAAAAGGAGTCAAATGCATAGTTTGTAAATTTTTAATTAAAATATCGAAATTTTGAGTTCTAAAGTCGGATTTTAAAAGTTTGAATTTACAGGAAATGTAAACTGAAATTCCGAAGTTACACAGCAAAGTTTGGATTTTTATTTGAATACTTGAAATTTGAAGTTTGTTACTTAATTGATATTTTGAGTTTTGAATTCAAAATTCTGAGGCGAAAATATTATTTTTTAAAACATTTTGTTTTCATGAAAAACTCCTATTTTTACAGACTAATAAACGAAGTGTTAATTAAATATAATTACAAATAATATTTTTCTCATTGTGAGAGACTGGAAAAATGAAAAACTTTAATTATTGTTAAAAATTTTATTATTTTATTACATACATATTTTTTTTTCTACTAGTGAACGTATATTTTATTCTTCGCATTTTTTATGTTAAATCTATTAAAAAAAGAACATTTTTTGAAATTGAGTTTTGTTTTGTCTTTTTTAATAAATTAAATACACAACTTTGACAAAAGAGTTAAAATCAAAAAAATTATAATAATAAATTGACTCGATTTTTAAATTACGGAGATTGAAAAAAGTTCTATTTTTTGTAGTGTTGTGAAAAAATAGAAGTTACAGACTTTTAATTTCTAAAAGTGGAATGATTATTCATAATTTCTAATTCTTTTTTTAATTTTTAATTCTTAGATACATGTATTGTTTTATAGAAATACTCTACCAGACGCAAATAAATATTTTTGAATTTAAAGGAGTTCTGGGTTCGAAATTTCAGAGTCGAAATTTGAATTTTGAATTTGAAAAAGAATTTAAGGATTGGCAAATCCAAAACTTTTAAATTGAAAACACAATTCCTAGTTATATCAGCCGAAAGTTTAGGAGTTAAATGTAAAATTTGAAGTTTGAAAATTTTGAATTAAAAAGTGGAAATTTTGAGTTTCTAGAAGTTCGAATTTACAAAGACTGGTTTTTAAAACTGAATTTTTGAAATTACAACGCGGAGTTTGAACATTTGAGAATTGAAGTTCGTTAGTTGAAAATTTTTTGAATTCAAAATTCTGAGGTTCTGTGTTTATAAGCGAAAAGATTGTTTTATTCAAAATTTTCAGTTTTGAAGAGTTTCAGACTGAAAATTTGGGTCTTTACACTTTTTGTCTTTTTGGTCAATATCTTTGTCCTTACTGTTGATTTTTGCAGTGCATCCGATCGCGCACAATATGCCTCCGCGTGAAGCGTCGCAGCGGCGCCCGTCTGGGTGAGTACCACTGGTCCAACCCATCCATCCCATGTCCATTTTCCTCTCCATTACGTAACAGTACCCATACTAAAGCGTTAATTCCATGACTCGTTTGTATTCGTCGGCTTTCGGCCACCACACAGGTAAAGGTGGATTACCTGCACGCTCTCCATCAGTGTCCGCGATCCGCGACCCGGAGGTGTTCGAGTGAGTGCAGTGTGAAATCGCCCCCAACTAGACTCTTATTGGAACGGTTGAGTTGAGGTACGCAGAAATCGATCACTGTGACTCATCAACGCGCACAATGGGCCCCGGATCGGGCGAGTATCGCGGCCCGGATATTAAAATGCCATCATCGCGGATTATGCAATGTCGAAACAATCGATATGTTGTTGTTGTTTCGATGGCTTGGACGTTTTTCGAGACGCGCGAGAGTCAAGGCTAACCGGAATATCGACACTTTTCGCTCCGGTACTGTTACAACAGCCGATTTCGGATCGCCATTTTTAAAACAACCGGAATGCTATTTACTATTTACCCACGGGATGGAAAACACTAACAATCCGCACATTCCTCGGTAAACGCACCGCTCCCGCACACATGGTGACTCAAAATTACACACCAAACAGTAGATAGTAAAATATACAAAAACTTTGCTAATAAAAGCCACAAATAACGTTAAACATAGTTACAATTCAGCATAGAGCTTCTTTGTTTCCTCTACTCACAGCAAAAAACATGTAAAATAACTTTTACAACAGAAATAAATAGGGCCAAAGTGCTAAAAAAAAACATAATTGTGAAAATTCTATATACATTTTTTCCATGTTCCTGATATCTTAACTTACTTATTGGCATTTTTCTCTGAGGCGCGAGTTCTGAAACACTTGTGTACACTGAATTACACAGAGTATTCTAGAGATAATAGACAAAAAACATTAACCCTAGCTAGCTGAAGATGTAACACTTATGTAGCACTGAAACCCATTTTTTTCTGGGAAACCCTGTATAATGTATTTGCATTTGTGAATGGGCTTTACTGATAATGCGAGCCTTCTCGTAAAATCTGTTATCGGAAACCTGTTCCAATACGTAGTCATTTAATTTGTTTAACATTACACGCTTCAAAACATAAACAATTACTTTGTTAACCAATTCGAATTTTTTTCATACCTGAAAAAGTCAAAAAATTAAATTAAACTTTGGTGTCAGATATTAAAATTTCTGTTTTATTGACCAAATTATTTATTTAGGATTTCAGTTTCCACCCACATTTACCAAAATTAAAATGCAAAAAACTCGATCAATAACCCAAATTATTCACTGGTTCATCTCTAGAATTACACCATTGGAGCATGACACGTGAACAATAGCCCCAAACGATTAGCCCAATTAGGGTCATTATTCGTGAATGGTTTTAGAAATCTGTAAATTTTCACTACATGATGGAACCGTAATTAACTCTAACTGTCATTTAAGACAACCAGCAATTATTTCCGCTGAAATGACCACACGGGAACATCATTGGAACATTTTAGAAATCTACAGAGTGACTCAAAAATGTAGTCACTTTCCTTGGTTCACTTGAAAACTTTCTGGTGTGTTTGGAGTAGATAGTAAAATGTTACTTCTGGACCAGGGCATTTGGCGTCTTAAAAATCAAGGCAGAATCCTACAAATTTAACTGTTTTCCCAAAAGTCAACAACCGAGAAAGGCCTAAAACCCTTCAAAAAGCATTAATTTTATGCACCCCAAAAGTACCCAAATATCTGTAGACCACCAAAAATTGGGCACACGAAAAAACAGAAATTTTAATATCTGACACCAAAGTTTAATTTAATTTTTTGACTTTTTCAGGTATGAAAGAAATTCGAATTGGTTAACAAAGTAATTGTTTATGTTTTGAAGCGTGTAATGTTAAACAAATTAAATTACTACGTATTGGAACAGGTTTCCGATAAGAGATTTTACGAGAAAGCAATGCATTATCAGTGAAGCACATTCAAAAATGCAAATACATTATACAGGGTTTCCCAATGGGTTTGAGTGCTACATAAGTGTTCAGCTAGCTAGGGTTAATGTTTTTTGTCTATTATCTTTGGAATACTCTGTGTAATTAAGTGTACACAAGTGTTTCAAAACTCGTGCCTCAGAGAAAAATGCCAATAAGTAAGTTAAGATATCAGGAACAAGGAAAAATGTTTAAAAAATGTATATAGAATTTTCAAAATTATGGGGTTTTAATTTAGCACTTTGGCCCTATTTATTTCTGTTGGAAAGGTTATTTTACATGTTTTTTGCTGTGAGTAGAGGAAACAAAGAAGCTCTATGCTGAATTGTAACTATGTTTAACGTTATTTGTGGCTTTTATAAGCAAAGTTTTTGTACCTCTAGTGAATAATTATGAAAAAACGTATACAAGATCATGAGTAAAAATGTTATCTAAATATTTTTTGGCAGTTTGTGTTGCTTGTTGCCAGAAAATGAAAAATTAGATTTGACCTTGACTGCTCATATCAATTTGAAACGACTTTTACCATTTCTAACAAGACAATAGAAAGTAGGAACAAATCGTAACTAATAGTTCAACCATGTATTGGTTTATTTCCCGAACCATATAACGTGCAGAAAAGATTATGTAACTATACCTATACATACTGAAACATGTTATTTTTAAACTGTATGAAAAGGAAACGTAACAGAGATATAAAATATTCAAATAATTATGTAAAGATGTGGAGGAAATAAAGAATGACTGATTTATTTTAGACACACTTGAAAACAATATCTTCTTCGTAATAATTTTTGTTATTCTAAGTACAGGGTGATTCAGCTAAGATGACAACTTATACAAGTGCCATCCCGCATGTATTTTCATGAGTTGTTACTTGCACAAATCGGCAAATGCAATTATAAAGTCACGTTTATTCTTTGAACTTCGTGGGAAATTAGTCACCAAGGTGAAACATTACTTTGAACTCCTACACACTTTTGGTGTTATTTGGTATTTTGAAACAGCGTATTTCAATGATCCGTTGATAATTTTTATACCAATAAAGTGCAATAATTACTTGATAAATGTCCATTTTCTTGCGTAAAATCAAACGACATTCACTGATCCATTAAATGTGCCAAGTGCAGTGATCAAGAGTGGTCCGAAATCGGTTCTCTGCGTCCCCCACGATTCCACCCTCGAAGAGCACAATTTAGCGGAAGTGAAACTCTTTCAGAGTATTAGAATGCATCGTTAGCACCTTCCCATTGGCCGCCATTGTGCCATTCATTATTCGGCATGTGATCAACCTAGTTGGAAAAAATCCATTGAGCAATTTCAGTGTAAAAATGCAAACAATCCGAATGAAAGTCCAAACGTTGAACGATTAGAATTTCACACAAGGAGTAATTAACTGTTGCTGTGCGCATTTCAAACGCGAAAGTGATCCATGAATGTCAATGGGGCCGGAGACATGGACCAATTTGCGCCCTTTTAATCTCATGCAAATCGTTGGTGAATTTCGTCGTTGCACAACAGAGGCGAGACCGGTACAGTTAGAGAGCCGGTCACCGAACTCGTGGTGCCCCCTTCGGCCCAACTGGGTTACGGGGGGCACCCACAGCGACACACATCCCATGAGTCACTATTTTTACCAAAACAAACAAGCGAATTTAACTCAAAATTGGCAAAAATAGTCGTCAATGCGGTCCTGGAGCGCGGGTTGCATACCCTCCGGGCGTTTCCGCGGTTGTTTGAGTTTCAGTCGGAAAATGTGTTTCTGTTTGTTGCAGCGGTCGATTTAGACTTGTGTGCAGGCAACGTTCAAGATGCCTTCGTCATCGCCGTGGAGCAGCAGGCCCAAGAACGCCTGGAGCGGCTCACAGCGCTCAAGCGCGTCAAGCCCGTCGACATGACCAAACTGTCGCAACAGGTAATTTTGGGGCCACATGTGGAAGTGGACACGATTTATGTGTGGTTTGGCGCCACTTGAGACAAATTGACTGACAGGGGTGCAATATGGGCTAATTGCATTTTAGGAATGAGCGCTTGAATGGCCATTTTTCTTGGGTTGGGTGACGTGAAAACTGTACTGTGTTTGATTAAATTTAAAACGCATTCAGAATCCTTAAAAATTGGTTTTGATGTGACTTTTCCATTCAATTTTTTAGAAAAAAAATATGTTTAAGGAAAGCAGTTGGAAATTATTAAAATTCGTCACAACCTTAAAAATAAATTGACTGTTATTTGTCAATTAACACCAAATGCAGTCTCTCTGTTAGGACTCTTTCTTGTTCAAACCCTACCTCTATACTTGTCGTTTCTTGTTGTTTTATCTCAAGACCACAACGATTTTTTTAAGAAAACATTACGTTCTTCTCTCAAAAAACCAGGGGATAAAGAGAAGAAAATTGCACTTCTTCATAATTTTTTTAAATAGTGCAAAACCATTGTGATTTTATAAATTATTACAGTCAATTATTCTATTTATGTAAGTACACTTGCTAAAAGGGTTGGCCAATTTAAGGAAATTTGACACTTTTACAATTTTTTGGCTCTCGTGTTCGAGAATTTAATTTGTTACGAGGAGAATCTCAGGATGATTGAATAAATACAAATTTAGGTAATAATTAATTAATTAATTACCAGTTATTGAAGTTTTATCAAAAAATTATTTCTTGCAACTGGCCTTCCAATTATTTTTGAGACACTCTGAGACACTCAGTGTATTGTGAAGCATTTAAATTTTGTATTGATTTTCCTACTTTTGCACATTTTTTTTTCATTGAGTTTTTTTGGTCCATTTTTCTCTCCACAAGCAACATAAGCGATTTTTTGTTCAGTTTTTGTGACAGCATCCATTTTTTGCTCAATTTGCTGTCTTAAAATGGTATATTATGTTATTTGGAGTAAAAGTGATAGTTTACATAGCGAAGCTGAACGTTTATTTTGCCGAACATAGTGAGGCAAATAATTCAGTTAAGCCACATCATAAACTCACTTTTACTTCGAATAACACGAGGGGCCATTAACGCTAGAATTGGTTGTACAAATTTTTGGAATTCAATCGGAATTGCTTGAGAGTATTTGGAATTTTTCTGGAATTGCATACTGGATTTTTTTTAGAATTATCCACAGTAACATACCCAGCTTGAAAATATTTATTAATGGCTGAATTTCAAAAATAAGTACTTGTAATTTCTTTTCAAAATTACATTGAATTTCTTATTACAACTATCAGAATTAATTTGTATTTACAGGAATTATTTAGGAAATACGAACATTTAAGTTGGAATTACAGGAATTAATCTAAAAACAATGGAATGACTATGGATTATTGGAATTACTTAAATTTTTTTGGAATTACTGGAATTTCGGTGGAATTATTTTGGAATTGGAATTAGTTGTACACATTTTTTTCAAGTTAGTGGCTCGTATAACATGTACTATTTTATCAGATCGAGAGTAAAGAACCACACCATAATTATCAAATAAATGAACACAATAATCAGGACGGTTTGCAAGTAATAAAATCATAATAACGCTTATAAACAAACGTCACGCGTCAGTGTTGAAATTTTTGAAAGTATTTATTAATTTAACTAGTGTAGTTAGTAGTGCAAAATGTTGAATGCTGATCTACAATTTACCTCTCCAAAAATTGCTGAAGCAGCGAAAGAGGCAAGAAAGAAACAACATTGGTAAATGTCAATAACGTCATGGTAAAATTAAAAACGCCTAAGTGCAAAAATAGACTTTTTATTCTATGGTTATTAACGAACTTGTTTGGGTGCGTTAACATCTTTTCATAGTACGTTAAACAGTCTAGTGTATTTTATGTTTTTAATTTTGGTGATAATGCCGTTGGAAGTAAATTGCTTTTAATATTCTTACCAATTTTCCGAATTTCCGGTGGCATATATGAAAAAATTCATTTCCAGACTACACACAATAACAAATTTTAGATAGAGTTGAATTTTCTAATTTCTTCAGGAATAACAATGCTACGTGTCACCAACTGACGCAGAATTCCATAATTTTTTTCTTAAAAACAGCATAAAAAGCAAAAAAAATAATATAGAAGACTCGACTATTCAAGCAATCGTCTGTTCATCAACTCTCCGCTACGTGGCTCTTTTCGAAATTTCAAACTCTAATACTTCAACTTTTGCAACTAATATTTCAAGATACAATTTTTTAATATTCGAGTGATGAACGTTTTATACATTTTTTCGATTTACTAGGAGTGAAAAAACGTCATTTGGATCGAATTTTCACTGAATTTTTAAAAAAATTTGGTCATTTGTCAACACCCAGAATGATCACTACGTTCACAAAAATATCAAAATTTAATTTACGAAATCTTACGGCACAACAAGTTAAATTTCACACGAAAGCCATAATTTTGAAAATGTTGTTAATTAGAGTGCTTGAGTGTAATCCGACCCTGGAAAAAGTGGTAATCTGTTTAATGTCAAAATGGGCTTTTATCTTGAACGTGAAGAAGTTG
The DNA here is from genome assembly GCF_015345945.1 of Tribolium madens. Taxonomy (NCBI): domain Eukaryota; kingdom Metazoa; phylum Arthropoda; class Insecta; order Coleoptera; family Tenebrionidae; genus Tribolium; species Tribolium madens. The sequence goes on along the minus strand of NW_025400985.1, from coordinate 11,839,683 downwards.
TTGATGTACACATGTGGGTAAAATTGGTAAAAGCACGTAAAGGAACAGTTACTTGTCCCTAAAAGATAAGGGACCGTTGAGTGGTCTTAAGTCTGATTATGTGTAGATAAAAAAATCCAGTGGCGTTCCACTGAATTCAATCTGCGTATCATTTTCCCGATTTACATAAAAGCGTCCAGTCACATGCCTATATCAATTTCACGATAACATGTTCTGTTTTCCATCATTGCAGTTGAACCAGCAGACCACTTCGAGCGAAGAACTGAACGGCTTCATCAACAACACGCCCATCTACGTAACGTCTTTAACAGCCACCGAAAATATAAACAACAACCCCACCGGAAGCAGCAAGTCGGAAAGCGGCGGCGGCGGTGGCAGCGTCCTCTCCAACACCATTTCGGTGGTGGCGACGAAGGAAGTGGCCCCCAAATCGTTGCCCAACGGCCACGACACCGCCGACTACATCGTGAACAAGGTGGCCAACGATGTGCGCGCCGAGGTGAAGGACGCCCCCAGTCTGGAAGTGCCCCATTTGGGGGACCGCAGATCGTCCTCGCCCTTCCAGAATGGGCGCACGGAGCTGCTGATCGGCGCCGAAGACAATAAGTTCAAAACCACGGCCATCGTCGAGAGCAATAACAACAAGTTGGGAGTCGACGCCGAGAGCAGGTAGGCGGCGGGGCCGGGGGCGGGATTTGCATACAATGAATGCTCAAGACGGGACATGTGACACCCTATTTGCTTTACGGATAGGTTACAAGGGGCGGGGCGGCGGGAGACGGGTCCAGACAGGTGTGGTCAGAAGCTGAGGAATGTGACATACAGGCGACGAAAATTCGGTTTATGAGAGAAGGAAAGTCACACGAGATTTGATTATGAAACCCCAAGCCGCACTTTTCGAGTTGATTAATAAATCAAATAAACGAGGCGGAACAATGAAGATACCGTATGATCAAAATAATTTCAGTAGAGTGCCAGTTTCCGGCTTGGCGTGTTTGATAAATGTCATTCTTGACGTTTGCTGGCTTTATAGCTTAGCCCTATTCCGATATAAATCAAAATGAACTCACAAAGAATACACACAGGGTATTTAAAATGATGAATTTTGGGAAAAAATATTGTTACTTTGTTTCCGCATCAAGAAACAAAAAAAATATGTAAAGAAATTGTCATTGACTAAAAAAAATAAAGGTTTGGTGTATTTTTTTTTTAATAATAAAACAAATATTATTCATTATCAGACAAAAATTAGAAATTTTTATTAAATACTTGAAAACATCGATCAACCGGGATCAACTAATTTTTTATAGTTTTTAGATACCTATAACTTATTTCTACGTAAATACATGATGATTTAATGTTATAAATTTTCAATTTTTAAAAACAATGTAGTGGACACTTTTTTAAAATTAATTTTACTATCTGGAAGATTTGTTAAAGCGAAACTGAGATTAAAAACAAATATTTGTTGTTTTTTAAATTAAATCTATTTTAACAAAATACTAAGGATACAAAGCGGGTTTGAATATACAGGGTGCGCCAGAACTCGCGCCCCAGAGAAAATTTTCAAGTAAGGTAAGATACCAGGAACATGAAAAAAATGTTTAAAAAATTCTGTCAAATAATTTTGACATTTATTTTTTGACATTTGACATTTTTTTATATCTATTTAATGATACTGATGATCTTGTATATGTTTTTTTACAATTGTTTAGTAAAGGGACAAAAATTTTTCCAATAAAAGCCACAAATAACATTGAACAGAGTTACAATTTAAGATACATCTTCCTTCTTTCCTCTTTTAATAGCCTATAGCAAAAAAACTTGTAAAATTATTTTTCCAACAGAAATAAATAGAGTCAAAATCCAAACTTTAAACCCTCATAACTTTATAGATAAAAATTTTTAAATCTTTTTTCCATGTTCCTGGTATCTTACCTTATATGGTATTTTTCTCTGGGGCGCGAGTCCTGGCGCACCCTGTATACACGGTGATTCAAAAGAGTCAGAAATACGGCTTATCTGGTAAAAAATAAAAACATGAATGTTTAAAGGGGCAACGCTAAAGAGCCATGATGACAATATGGTCGTAGGAAAATATTATATACGAAACTAGATCATAACGCACAATTACATATGCGCGAAAATTGGCAATATCGTACGACCTGTGCGATTTGTTTTCGCGCTGTGTGTTAGAAATCTAACGCACAATTCACACTCAAATGTTTTGTATTTTTTCATTTAACGTTTTTTTTTTGTATCCATTATAAAAAATAAATCGTTATGAAAAAAAAAATATGTTCCTAAGAAAAAATGATTTATGGTCGTAGGAAAAATAGTGTACAAAACTTGCAGGAAAGTGTCTAACGCACTCGCGGTATTGCCTGCACTCGGCTAACGCCTCGTGCGCAACTTTCCCGCTTGTGCGTTATTTATCACTTTCCGTGCTCGTTATGTAATATACTATTATGTCGGCGATTGAAATTTTTATTTATTTTTGCTGAAACTATTAAAAAACGTGCCCTCTAGAGAAGTTTTTTGTTTGTTTTGTCTCTATTTGATTTGTTTTTTTTAAGTAAAAGAGGAAAATGCCATATAAGGTAACATACCACGAACATGGAAAAGATGTTTAAAAAATTTTGTCTATAAAAATTTCGAAGTTATGAGGGTTTAAGTTTTTCACTTTAACTCTATTTCTGTTGGAAAAATAATTCTCCAAGTTTTTTTGCTTTAGGCTATTAAAAGAGGAAACAAGGAAGCTGTATCCTAAATTGTAACTCTGTTATGTTATTTGTGGCTTTTATTGGCAAAATTTTTGTATTTTTACTAAATAATTGTAAAAAAAACACTTACAGGATCACTTACCTTACCTTACTTGAAAATTTTCTCTGGTGCGCGAGTTCTGGCGCACCCTGCATAAGGCGCCTATCTTCTCTGCAACTTTTAAAACAATTAAGGTGTTTGTCAGAATATCAGTTTTTTTGTGTAATGTTTTACACAGTATTAGACTAACTTCCCTAATTTCCGTTGTTGGCACGGAACCAACATAAAAATGGGCTAAACTATCTGTTATTTTTCTCTTAATTCCTAGAACAGGAGTATCAGAAAAAATTTCAAAAATATCAAATAATTTCTCAATAATAAAAGTGACTTAGTCAAGACTTGTAGGTTCTCGCGTGGGATCCTTTGTTCAAATCTTAATTCTTAACCCATTGTTCCATATTTTCGAGTCAGTCATCTCTGCATAATCCCATTCGTCTCATTTTTTCAATCGGAAGTTCATCGTTCGAAGATCTAATTAATTACTCCCTCCGTGGCCAATCACGATTTTCACGCTCTCTTCACTGGAGGAATTTCCCGAATCGGGGCCTAAAAATGTCCATGACTTCTCCAAGGCCACTTCACCAAGTAGTCTTTTCGGATGACGAACGCGTGGAGAATTCATAATCGCGTACCGCAGCGCTCCGTCTCGGTCCCTCTTCTTACCGTCGGAAGTCGTTGCGCACCTTCCGGAGCAAATCGTGGGAAATGCTAAATTTTCCCCGACTCGCAGGAATGCCCTTGCTACTTGTTTGGTCGATCGGAAGCAAATATCGAGTGAAACGCCCGTTAAAGTAGCACTTTTTCGCCACACAGCGGACAAAACTGCTTTCCGTGTACCTGCCCAGCACACCCACTTGTTTTCCAGTCAGTCTTGCGAAGAAGTCGGTGCTAGTGGTTTTGGTGATGGAAGTATTTTTGTGAATCCGGGATGAGGATACTCAAGTTTTACTGGTGAGGCCGGATTTTTCCGGAATATTGCACTCTCCCTGATTTAATTGAGGCGCTAATTTGCGGAATCCGGACGAAAGTCGACGCGGAACAATGAGATTAAGACGAGTTTCTAGTTAAAAGTAAAAGTGGACAAGAGGTGCTTTCGAATTTTTGCGATTTTTGCGAATTTTGCCGTCAAGGATAGCAATTAGTATTCGCATCATTCGTGTCAGGAAGCACTGGACCAAAACAGAAAAAATTCTGAAGGTCGATGTAATCACTGAATCAAATTACTCGAAATGTGATAAAGCTTCGTCAAAATATCGAAATGGACGTTCTTGGAATGTCTATTGTGTACACTCAGGTGGCTACCTGAAGAACAGGTAGTCTCAGCGTCACGTATTTACCTTCTATACGGGGTTTGAAATGAAATAAGGGACAGATTTTAGCCCTCCACCCACACTCACATATTCCCAAAATTAAAAAAAAGTAGGACTGTGTTCGATGATTACAACTCCACTTACTTGTATGCAATTACCCCGTACTAATTAATTTAATTGAATACCATTTACATCATGGAACACCAATGGTTGGTTTGACGTAATTGAATATTATGTTTTCACGATTTTTTTTCTACAGTGGCTAAAATATTACACAACAAATGTCAACAACATGATGGAATATCAAATACGAAGTGTCTGGGTGACTGTCTCATTCATCTTTTTTTTCTTTTTATTTAATTTGTTTTGAGTAAAGAAATGTAAAGTATAATTTTCTTCCCGCATTAGCTTCAACTTTTATTTGCCGTTAATGGCTGCGTGCAACGGGACTTTGGAAATATAAATAAAAGTAATTTGCAACAATTTTAATAAAAACACTAGTCAGAAAAAAGTTATTTTATTATTGTTTTATAATGTGGCTGCACTGTTTCTCACAGTAGGTGCATTTTTGCCTTATTTTAAGAGTGGTGTGCGGTTTGATGCATTTTCCCAATGCTTTTTACAAATATAAAACAAGTAATTGTGTGATTTCAAGTAAAAAAACAATTAATATTTATCTATTGGCAACACCGATTTATTGGTATTATCGTATCAACAAGAAATTACTCCCCGGGATTTAGGGATATTCTTGATTAGGTAAATTTGATTAGGTTGTTTTTTGTTCACAAATCTGTAATCCCACTTTGTTATATCAGATTTTGAATTTGACGTCAACTTAAAAATAAAAATCACAGTCATTTAGAGTAAATTTTTACATAAAGTCGTGAAAACAATAATTGACACACTGAATTTTGAAAATTGTTAAATTTCAGTTTTAAAAGTTGTTAAGAAAATAGTAAGTATAGAATAAAAAGTTGGTACAGTGATGGACAGTGAATTTCGTCCACTCAATTTCTGCGAATTCACAAAAATTCACTGTAGTTTGTGCTTTATTGTCATGATAACTAACATTCAAATACGTATTGTCAAATTTAATCAAATTCGAACATGCCAGCAGTAAGTGGGTTTAATAAAATAAAAATTGTCTCTCTGGTACAAAAGGGTATGTCTCAAAGACGTGTCTCTATACTTCTGGGCATACCAAAGACTACCATTTCAAAGGACAAAGGTAAAAAGTAGCAAGAAGCATCAAGCATTCTGTCAACATGACAAACATTAATCAAAATTCTGAAACAAGGTTAGGAAAACCTAAAGACTAATTTACACTTTTAGTCTGTCATAGAAATTGGGTGGACGAAATTCACTGTCCATCACTGTACATACAAAAAGTAAATACAGAGTGACTGTCAATTAACTGTGATTTTTGTCGGCATATTGGCAACAAATTTGAAATCTTAATTTGGCAACACTGACTGTTAAATTCAAATCACAGTAGTTTTATAGTTAATTGTCATTCGTTTCTGATATCACAGACTAGAAAGATTACCAATAATTCAGTGTTGTCAATAGATTTTTTGTCACAGCACTTGGTATTTATTAAAGAGATAAAATTTAAAAAAAGGTAATTTATTAATGGACCCTGTGATGTTCCTTCAAGTGATGGTTAGATGGCTCATTAGAAATAATTTATTTTTCAAGAAACTTTTTGTTTTTCACCAGATGTCAGTTACCGTTGGTAATTTTTATATTACTAAAATTAGGAAATGCCATCTTGACAATAATAAAGAACATTTTTTAATGTTTCGAAACCCCATTCTCGATTAAAATGTTTCCAAAATTCACAATCTGACAAAACTTTGAAATTCAATAATTGATAATTGACATTTTAAATTTCATAAGCACCTATAATCTAAATTAATTAATTATTTATGATTTACTGTTTTTTTAGTGTTTTATTTTTTTGTCAAGATTACAAATTGAACCGTGATTATAGTTACAAATAATTGAAAATCCCAACATCGAATTCCTGGAAATGAGAATTGTAATTCTCTACCATACCCTTAAAATAGCTTGCATTGTTATTAAAGTCCATTATTCTATCTGTTGACAAGCTCTTTGACGTCAGTGGTGATATTTTTCTTATTGTGAATTTACTTCTAGGCCACGGCGACGCTCTGGCTCGAGCATCGTGGTGCTGGACGGCGACTTGGACCCGGTGAAGAAGCCTCCGGACGAGCTTCTCGACGACAACCTGGACTTCAACATGGTGATGATGCTCTCCGGCGACACCGGCCCCCACCGGGAGATGGCTGTGGACGTGCCCGACACGTTCATCGCGCGGAACAAGACACCCCCGCGCTACCCTCCGCCGAAGCCCATCCTGCAGGTAAGCCCCCCGCTGCACTTTCACGTCCAAATTGCACACGTGCTATCTAGGTGGGCCACTTCGAGGAGCGCGCCGTCGACGTGAACCAGGAGCGCGCCATCGACGTCCCGGATAACTTCATCGAGCGAGAAAAGGCGCCCCCCAAGTTCCCTGCGAAGGTAAACCACCACGCACTGGGAAAAAATGTCGCGAAACGGGGCTGAAAGGGGGCTTTGTTGCAGAGTGGGGTCAACGGGACGCCCGGCGCCAAGCCGGTGCCGCCCCCGAGGGATCATCTCAAGTTGGAGAAGGACGGGAGGATTGTGAATAAGGCGCCGCCACCGCAACTGCCCGCCACTCCGGCTCCTACCACCCCAGCTCAGGCTGAGCCCACCAGGGAGCAGCTGGACAGCATTAAGAAATATCAGGTATGAAGGAATGTGCCACGCTGCGATTTTGTTTGCTAATTGTGCTGACGAAATGCAAACACGATTATTGCAAAAATATTATCCAATCAAACAAATACATACATAAACATGGTACATAATATAGATTGGAGATAACAGCTGCATTTGTCGGTATAATAAAAAAATGGTTATTGAAAACGTATCAAAGTTATAAGATATACGTTGGAACCGATTATACGAATGTAGTTAAAGTTACGTGAAATATAACATTGTAAAGTCAGTTAAAAATTAAAATGAAAACGGTATAGTTAAAATTTTTGTATACTATTTCTGTATTCTTGTTCTTAAAATCGAATACCAAAAAATATTTACTATTTAAAACAGAAAAGAAGAATGTTATTAGTGCATATAATTACAATACTCGCGTTTTGCTCGTTTTTTAAACTTAATTTTTAATTTTTTTTGATCACTTTTGTAGTTTTTTTCTTGAAATATAGGAAAAACTAATTTTTGTGACCTATTTCACCTCCAAAAACGTAGTTGCGATATTGCCATTTTTCAGACAGAAAGGTCACGAGGTATACGCTAAGAATAAAGTTAGTTTCAAAACTTACGAAACGATAATTTATTTCGTTATAGTTAATATTTTTGGATAGTATTCTGCATTTATTTTCTTAAAATCGAATAACAAAAAGTATTTACAACTGTAAACATTTTTTCCATAAACATACATCTGGATGTAAAAATACGTGAAAATATTAGAAAAGAAGTTATTAGTCCATATGATTACAACACTCGCGTTTTGTCCGTTTTCTGAACCTTATTTTTAATTTTTTTGATCATTCTTTTGTAATTATTTTCTGAAATATCTGAAAAACAAATTTTGGGACCTATTTCACCTCCAAAAACGTAGTGGCGAATGTTGCGATGCTGCCATTTTGCGGACAGAAAGTTCACGAGGTATACGTTGAGAATAAAAATTGTAAAAAACTTACCGAAACGATAATTTATTTCGGTTCTTTCTTTAATTTTTATCAAATAAACAGTAAAATGCATTCTAAATAAATATACAGAGCGCGCAAAAAGTTGAATACCAATTCAATTAAATGTGTTAGAGAAATCCTGACGTATATTTGATGTGGCAACGTTGCCGCCTAATGGCATTGCAATTGATCAACAGTAGAAATTAATTATTCTTGTCCCCTGTAACAGTTTCCAAAGGAATAAACATTGTCACTATAATGACAGCTAAAATTACAAGACAGTGTTACATTGCAGACGGTAATTTTTTGCTGAATAATAGTGTTTTTTTTTTTAATTCAAACACTGGTAGGTACTGAAAGTAAATGCAAATACAATTACACATTTAGCGATTATTTAAAGTATTTTGCGAAAAACTTGAGAAAATAATTACGTGAACTGAAGAACTTAACAAAATAAGTTTGCAGCTTCAGATTTTGTAAAATAAGACCTCAAGAATTTTTTTAACATTTTTTTTTTGTAATCTGCATATGCTTTTCAACAATGTACCACTGAGTTGGTGCGCCACTTTTTTGAGCGCCTTGTATACAGGTGTTTTAGAACGTGCGGCCCAGAGAAAAATATCAAGTAAGATAAGAAAAAATGTTAAAAAAATGCTGTCAAAAAATTTGACATTTATTTTTGATATTTGACTTTTTACGTCTAGTGTTACCGATGATTTTTTATTTTATTTGCATTTTTATTTTTTAAAGTTTCTTAGAGGAAGTTGTTTAGTTTATTTAGTCAATTTCAACAGTTGATAAAATATTCTTGACACAAAAATATCGCAAATAAGTCAAATCATTTTGTCATTGAGATTTTTAATATTTGAAAAAGTTTTCTACTCTAGAATTATTTTCATGGCCAATACGCCAATGTGTTTTATTTTATAAATTACTCAATTATTACACAATCACAAATCGAAGAGTTATTTGCAATTAAAAATCAACTTTAGCATAAATAAGCAATTGTTATTCTTATTCGTAGTGTTTTCCTTGGGCGAAAAAACGTTTTTTGCATTATTAAGAGTTTTGTTGCAGTCATTAAAAGTAACAAAATTGAAACAGGGTGAAAAAAAAGAATCGTCTACTTGGATATAATTGATTATGACACTTTGTATTTTGCATTGTTGCCACAATTCCGATGAAAAATGCCCGTTTTCCTACACGCTACTTCATAAACGAGGTCAAAAGTCGTAAAAAAAGTCCCGATTGAGTTTGTCCGCAAAGGTCCCGCATTCCAGGCATGAATCACGTCACATTTTCGAAACCAGTCGGCGTCCCCCCGAGCAATATACGGGGTGTGTCCACTATAGTGAATCTCCATTCACGTGACCATGTCCCTCGTACGCCACTCATTATTTATTATTATTCGTCATTATCTATATTTACTTCCATGCATGTGATACGTAGAGGGGAGCTCTACCTGTACGAAATAAGTGACTTAACAAACTAAACTCGCTCTCTTTCCCACACATACACTCGCCGTTATCTCTCTCTTTTCAATCGATTACTTAGCACAGGTGTGTGTGTATTGTGCGTATTTAAAGTTTGTTTTTTTACGTGGCCGGTCGAAAAAATGTTGTGTGTAAACGGGAGGCCGGCCAGTTTAAACAACAACAACAACAACAACAACAAGGTTGGGGGTGGTGGAGGAGTCATCGTTGATTATGGCGTGTTTTTGTTTAGGAGCAGATTCGCAAAAGGAAAGAGGAGGAAGACCGGATCGCAGCTCAGAATGATTTTCTTAAAAGGTCGCTGAGGGGATCGAGAAAACTCCAAGCGTTGGAGAGTCGGCCACAGGGGACCGTCAACGATGCCTTCGCCGTCGATGAGACTCAAGACTCCTCCAGGTCCACCACGCCGACGCTCGAAAAGGAAGTGGTGCACACGGTTTACGGTGAGTTGAAAAACACAATCAGTGACGCGCACACTTCCGCCGGAAACACTCCGGAATTTTATCGACGAGGAGCATTCCAAGATGCAAAATGCCATTTCAATAACGAACAATTTTTTTTTTAATCAAAATATCAAAGTAGTCTCTGACTTTAAAACTAAGTTGGCAACATTAATTATTAAATTCAAACGTCACATTTTTATACTCAATTGTCATTCGCTTGCGAGGGGCGGCTACTGGCGTGTTGATAACTTAATTTCAAAGTCAGAGGATCCTTTGATCGGAAAAGTAAATAGTGTTTTTCGTAGGATATGGGGATCTGGTGGCGTCGGTGCAGCGTCTCCAGCTACAGTTGAAGAAGGCGGGCGCTGGGGGCGGTTTGGGGGGCCTGGAGGGGCGCGTGGCCGCCGTCCAGTCGCTCCTATTGTCGCCCCAATTCGGTCGCGCTTTGGCGGTGCACAATAAAGTCCAAACAGTGCGTTCCCGTACTACGCCTCGGCCGGCCCCCATCGCCCAAACTGCCCTCAGAGACTGCTTAGATGCCTTAGGGAACTCGCAAAGTGCTTATGCCGTGGAATTGGCCAGCCTTCTTACAGGGTACGAATTGGAGGCCCTTATGGTGGCCCACGATGGCGTGGCATCTACATTACCCCCCGATTCGACTTCGCCGGGGGCTCCACCCGTTGAACCGCCACCAGCCCTTCCCGAACGCTTCCACGAAGAAAACATTAAAATAATCAAAATCGAGAAAAGTACGGAGCCGTTGGGGGCGACAGTGCGCAACGAGGGCGACGCTGTTGTCATCGGACGGGTGGTGCGAGGGGGCGCGGCCGATAAAAGCGGACTCCTCCACGAAGGGGATGAGATTCTGGAGGTGAATGGGATTGAGATGCGCGGGAAGAGTGTGAATGCCGTTTGTGATATTCTCCAAGGGATGGAAGGGACGTTGACGTTTTTGATTGTGCCGGCGTCACAGGCGAGGTCGCACTCGGGGAGGGATTCGGTCCTCCACGTCAGGGCGCACTTCGATTACGACCCGGAGGAGGACATGTACATCCCGTGTCGAGAATTGGGGATTAGTTTTCAGAAAGGCGATGTCCTCCACGTGATCAGTCAGGACGACCCCAACTGGTGGCAGGCGTATCGGGAGGGTGAGGAGGACCAGACTTTGGCCGGGTTGGTGCCTTCGCAGTCGTTCCAACACTACAGGGAGAGTATGAGACTGGCGGCTGAAGAGCGAATGGCGAGACCGCAGAGGAAGTCGTCCACGTTGCTGTGCGGCAAGACGGCCAAACGGAAGAAGAAAAAAGGGGCCTATGCCGAAGGGGGCTATCCGATTTACGCCAATGCGGTTGACGAACACGATCCGGAGGAAATCCTCACGTATGAAGAAGTCTCCTTGTATTACCCCCGAGCGAATAACAAACGACCGATCGTTCTTATCGGGCCCCCCAATATTGGGAGACACGAACTGAGGCAGAGACTCATGGAGGATTCGGAACGCTTCGCAGCTGCCATTCCACGTAACTCATCAAAGTTTAAAAATCTAACGCTTTTGTTATTTTGACAAATTCTAGATACTTCTCGAGCACGAAAAGAAAACGAAGTCGATGGACAAGATTACCATTTTATAACACGAGCTCAATTCGAGGCTGATATTTTATCACGGAAATTTGTTGAACATGGAGAGTATGAGAAGGCCTACTATGGGACTTCTCTCGATGCGATTCGATCGGTTGTCAACTCTGGGAAAATATGTGTCTTAAACCTACATCCTCAAAGTTTGAAAATACTAAGAACGTCGGATTTAAAACCTTATGTGGTGTTTGTGGCGCCCCCTAGTCTGGAAAAGCTGAGGCAGAAGAAGATACGGAACGGAGAGGCGTACAAGGTAGGAACCATTTCGTTTTTTTTTTTCATTAATTTTTTACATTGGTGTTGTGTCTTTGCAGGAGGAGGAGTTGAAGGACATAATCGAGAAAGCCCGCGAGATGGAGGACAAATACGGCCACTTTTTCGACATGATAATAATAAATAACGACACGGAACGGGCCTACCACCAGTTGCTGAGCGAGATAAACAGCCTGGAAAGGGAGCCACAGTGGGTGCCCGCAGCTTGGGTCAAAGCACTTTAGGAATTAAAAAAACAATGACCGAAGCTTGAGGTTTGTCGACTGAATAATCAATTTACTCCTGAAAGGTTGTGAACGATTGAAGAAGGTGCTAGTCCTTAATAAATTGAAATTTAAGGGGGCGCGATTGCGTCCGATTATCGTCTTTCTAATCCCCTTTTTAAGACTTATTAAACATCACGATTGTGCTGTGATCCAATGCTGCAAAAATTTAAACGGTGTTTCACGGATTTGGTAGTATTAAGAGACGGCAATAATGACTGTAAATAAATAAAAAGAGAAAAAATTTACAAAAAAATAATAGGACCGTTTAAAATCGTGTTTTAATTGTTTATAGCTATGTACTTAGCAAATCGAGTGTATTGTAAATAAGAGTTATACATATTTGTCTTAGATTATTCGACTTGAATCGCTCAGAGATTTTAATTGGTGTTAGTTAAAAAAACATTTTTCGAGTCTATTCAAAAAAAGAAGGAAAAATCGTTCATTTTTCCATTTTACGGTAATGTTTTTCTTTAACCTAAGTAGATTTAGTATCATAACGATGTGATTATGTGTACTTAATTTTATTTATCTAATATTTTATATAAAACAAACTAAATTTTAAAGATAGTCAGTAGGTGCAATTTTCTTCTTTGCTCCCATTTTCTTTAATAAAATGACCCAAAAACCCAGCTAAATATTTCTCCATATTATATGTAATTATAGATCTGAAGTCATCTTATGTTTATTTATTTTGTTATTGTTTAATTGTAAATAAGAAATATCAAATGTATATAAAATCAGACCCTATGGTGTCTGTAGAAATGTCGTGTATATTAAAAAAGTACTTATCGTTAGAAACGTGACTTCGGGGTTCCTTTTATTATTAAATATTTTATTATGCATAAATCATTGTTTTAGAATTGCAGAAATAAACATTTCTCACTATTAACACGCTTTTTTACCAACCTCGCACACTTATTTTTTCCGAAAAAAAAAACAAAATACTAAATAAATGTATATTTTGTAAACATTTAAAATAATAACAATCAAAATAAAACAACAAATTACTGGTTTCGCACACCACAAATCGACAGATACGTGTGTTCACTCTTGACATAAGTCACAGGTACTAGTGTGTAAACCAGGGCAATATTTTCGGCCAGCCTTTGCAGGTAGTCCACATTGAGAGTCCGAATTTTCATTCGGGGGTAAAAAATATTTAGATTGTAGACCGAAGTTGCGACGTTTTCATGGCCTTGGTTTAATTTCTGTATAACGTAGTCTACAGTTTCTATAAAAATATCTTCGGTTAATTCGGTTTCTTCGGTATTATGCACATAACAAACGACCGCCGCTATGTCGTTTTCGTAATTCCAGCGTCGGTAAATCGAGATTGAGTATCCTTGGAAGCACTTACCAGTCTCCTCATCTACAACATACACAATATTGCATATAATTTTTTCTACGACCACAAATATTTACATTCAAACTGGTTGTTGTGTCTGTGGGCCCACACGTGCCACTCTACTAAAGCACTCTTTGGCAATTGGCTCACTACCACGTAGTCCACTATGGCATTATTCGTCTTTTCTTCCCACAGTTTACGGGCATGTTCGACGAAACTAACCTCAGTGACGTAACAAATTCCCTAAAATCCCCCCCTTATTTATCATTCCTTATAGTTCTGGGATTACCTGGACAACATCTCTGAGATTAATATTTGAATCGACGGCTTTAAGAAGTCGTCCCACGTGTCTTAAAGCTAGTTGGCACTGGGCCTTAATCCCACCTTTGACCAGTTCTAAACTCCCTGGGATCATCCCAATCTGGCCTGCGAGGTGTATCAGTTCCCCCACTCTTACAGCTTGACTGTAGGGCCCAATATTGGCAGGGGCCCAATGAGACCGGCTCTGGACATGCATCGTGTGTCTACAAACCGTTTTAAGTCACGTGGTAGCCACGTGGTTTTATCACCTTTCAAGAGGGAAATCCCCAGAGTGGTTGTGTGGTTGTTTCCATGACAACGCTGTCAAAATAACGGGAAAACAAGATGGGACCTCAACACAGGCCCGGCTTGGGGGGTTTACATGATTAAAAGTATCGCAGTAGACTTGATTTAGCTCCGCATATCGTGACATATCTGAGATAAACATCACCAAAGAGCAGACGTCTTGGACGGTTTGGTCGTGTTGACCCAGAATAGCTATTAGGGGTCACAAGTTCATTTCCAATTGACCCCATGATGGTCCGTCGCATACCTACACTTTAATTTCATGGCGGCTTCCTCCATAGCTTCATGGAAGTCCGATGAACGGCCTTGGATACCGGCGATACAAAGCCACCCATCCCGACTCTTCACCCCCATGGGTTCTTGTTCAAGTGTTTCAAGCGTGATAGCGGCGTTTTCGAGTGAGTTGACCGAGTCATCGTCACTAAAATCGGATGCTTCGACCCCATAATCGGTCACGTAGCCGTCACTGTCTTTCAGGGGTAGGCCATTGAGTCGGTTTTGTAAATCTAGAAGGGGGAGTTTGGTCTCAAGACTAAGTTTGTTGAGCTGGAGGTACCCCACAGGAGCAATGGGGTCTGAGGAGTGGAGGACTACTTCCGATTCGTCACTGGAACAATCACTTAAAGACAAGTTTAAACATTTTTGCCACTTACATGACTAATCTGCTCTTGAAAAGGGGACAGTCAAGAGTGAGTGTCTCGTACTCGCCCCCTTCGCCACAGACGTTCAACCCGTACTTCTCGCTCATTGCCAACAAATGGGGCTGCAGCGAACTCAAACTCCGCCCCAAGTGTTTCCCCGGGTCGAGCCCCAAAGCTGCAACTTTGATCACAATCGCATCCACTTCACATCTGATCATTTCATCAAGCAACTCCTTTTGATCGCGTTGCCACAGATACGCCAAGGGTACCAACCCCAACCTGATGCACCTTTAACCAAAAAAATACAACTCCAAACCAGCCCACCAACTTACACATTCTCGACCCTGATTCGCTGATAATCCGACAGAATCGCCCCCACGGACACCCCCTCAATCTCCAAATCGCTCTTGACTTGCCCCAACACGCGGAACAAATCCTCCACTTCGTCGTCGGGGGACGGTTCATAGACTTTACCTTGCTGGGTGCTCACTCCCTTAGTGACCTCGCGGTACAGGGGCAGGTCCATCGCAGCCGCGATAAACTCGATGGCTTCGTGTCCCACACTCTGGTACATGTAGCTGTCCAACTCAGACTTATTATGGGGGCTGATGTTGGCCAGGGCTACGATTTCATGCCCGGCTGCTATACACTGCATCATGTTGAAGCAGCTGTCTTTGCCCCCGCTGATCAACGCCACCACCTTCATAGCGAGATAAAACGCAATGGGGATTAAGAAAAAAGCGAAAATAACATGGTGAAGGTCACTTTTGAATTTGAGGTTAGGGAGTCGACGCGGCACCAACGTTATGTAACGAAAAACACCAAATTGGGTGGGGACGAAATATACAGGACGGCTCGAAAATTTTGCAAAAAATGAAAGGTGTCAAAATATTTAATTTTGGGTTTGTTTTAATGGTAAATTTTGGTTTAACGTTGAGTATAAGGTGTTATTATTGCAATGTAAATCGGGCAGGTGAGGATAATTCGATAAAAATTGTTTCTTGTGCTAAGCCGGCTCAATGGGTTTGTCCTACCGATTCTGATAGTTGTATAAAAATAATTTATAATAGTGGGTCGTTAAAATTGTAGAAAGCCAATATTAATAAAGGAATTTTCCAGATACAATTATAAGAGACTGTGTTCGTCCTGAGCTAAACTCAACTCAAATGTTGTTAAAAATATGTTACAAACTTAATAGTCGGACTCACCAAAATTGCAAAATTTGCAGTACTGACCTGTGCAATTCAGCTCCAAACTATTGTTGCAAATGTATTATTGTGCTATTGTTATTATTTATATTATTTATTAAAGTGTAATTGTGCGAAATTTGGGGTTTTTTCTTCCCGATGCAACTTCATTTCGTTGGCCAAATTCGGCCTAACTTCATGTCAGCGTAACTGATACACAATCAATACTTCTTCTTAGGAGCACGTCGTTCATACTGCTTATTATTTGAAATAAAATATTGATTATCCGGAATTCCCGCTGTCCGGCGGTGGTGTCGGCGGCGGCATTTCCACGCAAGCCTCCACAGTAGCCGCCACTCTCCCAGATAAGACAGTTAACCTAACTCGGAAGGATGCGCATCAAGGTGCGGTGCGACGGCTGACGTGTGCACCATGAAGGGGGCCTGATGTGGTAACGACTTTTGCTATTTTACGCTTCCAAGTATTTTTTGCTGCTTTTATCCCGCTTTGCACTGGAGGAGTAGCTAGAGACAGCGAGCACCTGCAGAGAGTACCCCAGTAGAGCCCCACCTTAAATGAATTCAGTTCTGAATAGAATAGTTTGCGAATTAAATAACCGAATTTTGTGTTTTTGCCGCACCCTTGCGGAATAATTCATTAGAATTCCGATTAATGAATTTAGCACAAACGTTGGACTCGTCCAAATATTACAACCCTTCATTGTTACTGCCATGATTAAAAATAAAGCGGCCCGAGGCATGATTACTCCGGTTTTTTAACCGCCTCTAATGTTTCAACAGTTCGGATGAGGAAGAGAGGAGTTTTCACTTTTATTGAGGCAAGGAAACTCGATTAATGCCAGGGGGGTAATTTCAGACTCTTAGGTTAATTACTAAGAGAATGTTAATTTTCTTTCAAGGGGCATTTTTCAGCGCTTGCCCTCATTCATTTTTAAGTAGAAGTGTAGAAACTGATTGTTTACTTCATTCTCCTAATAATCGAATAATCGATTTATTTATTAGAATTCGATGTGATAGGGAACTTATTAATTTATTAGATAAGTGATAAGTACACTGGGACTATCGCAAACTTATTTATTGAACACATTTAGGAATTATTAAAATAAAATACGAACATAAAGTTGACTAATATTCCTAATATGTTATAAATTATTGAGAGGAAAGTAAGGAAAACTTTATTATTTTTTCAAGAACCAAATAATTGTAGAATAAATCAAAAAAATACTCTTAAGACACTCACAAATTTTGTTTAATTTTTTTAAACTTTTTGTACTTTTTCAATTTGGGAATAATCAAGTATTAAATTATGAGCTTTAGTTTAAACAAAGAGGTACGTACAATTTGTAAAAAAGCTACTTTTTTATGTTACTTTAATGTGAGCATAAGACTAAAATACGTAAATTTTAACTTTATTCGCTTTATTGAGATTGAGATATTGTCATGGCTTTTTTCAGTTTTTTAATTTTAATTTTATATTTAATTTTTTTTATTTTTATGGATTCAGGATTTTTTTTAGCTTTATATGTACACATAGATTTCCTTTTATTAACATCTACCTAATTTTGATTAAAAAAGACGAAATAATAATTTTTATATTTATCGAAGGTTAAGGAAATAGTAATTCTAAATTATAAAAATTCCAACAAAAATAATAAAAAGCAAAAATTTTGAAGTTTTTTTTTTGTCTTTTTTAGAAATTTTGATAATTTTATTAAATCTCAACTAGAAGGTTCAACTACAGTCTTCAATTTATTCTAATTTTCAATAAAAACTTGAAAAAATGTATTTTTCAGTTTTTCTTTAATTGGAATACACTTCTTAAAGAAATTGGATTCCAAAGATTAGAGGAATCCATGTCGAAAACCGAAGATGTTATGGTTAATGGAAATAAAATCAATTAATTTAAGAATTATTGATAGTAGTAATTTTGTTCAAAGAGCTTTAAAAGAACTCCCTAAAACATTCGGATTAAATGAACTTAAAAAAGGTTATTTTCTACATTTTTTTCAATACAACAGAAAATCAGAACTATATTGGAAAAACACCTAATACAAAATACTATGGTGTTAATTCTATGAAAATAAAAGAAAGACAAGTATTTTTAGAATGGCATAAATAAAAAAGAAAAGAAAATTATTTGTTTGATTTGAAAAAAGAACTATATGAATAATGTAATCCTGATGTAGATATATTAAGAAGAGGATGTTTTGAATTAAGGAAACAGTTTCTAGAAATCGCTAATATGGATCCTTTTAGATACATTACAATTGCTGGTGTTTGTCCTAATAAAGACCCTGACCGATTTTTAGACGCAACCCAAAGTAAGTTCTCACAGTGAACTTTGCTTTTTGTACGTTTGAAACATTAAGTTAATATTAAATTCAAATCAAAGCAATTGTTGTTAAATTCCACCAAAAATTCCACTTTTTTCTCATTGAATTCAAAATGTACTCAAACAAGGAAAAAACTGACATGATCTTGACAAATGGAGAATGCTACAAAATGTTGTGGCTGAACCTGGACCCTCAAAGGTACACCATAAGATTCCAATTTATAAAAATGGTCAAAGCTATCACAGGTATCTATGTTTACATCTTTGAAAAATTTCAAACAGAACATCAATTAACGCATAGTGGTATCTGAGAATATATTTTGGGTTGCGTCTGAAATTTGGTTCGGGTCTTTATTATATATGACTCACCCTGTATAGATCAAAATATATTAAGATAGATACAATTGGAGTTGTTGATAATTTGAAAAAAGATCAATATTCTTAACAATCAATTTCTTGGTTGAATAGTTTTATAATCCAAATACAGGGCGATTCAGATAAGATAATGCGCCCGACGATCTGGCGATGCAACCCAAAAAACAAATTTCATTTACGCCTTTGATCCAATTTAAATTAGGATTTGCAAGTTGACTCCAAGTTATTATCTTATGTCACTCTGACATCAGTGCAGAGAACGATCATTAGTGCCATTCAGTTCTCGCAGAATGATAGAGAAATTAGAGAAGTCTTTTTGGATTAAAATGTATGAAAGAATGTAACATTAAAGGTAGGCAAACAGTTTTTTTTATAAATCATAACTTGCTTGTCAAAGCACTGTCACAGTAACATAAGATAATTTGGATTGCAAATGCAAATCGTAATTAAGATTAGATCAAGATGTAAATGAAATTTGTTTTTTGGGTTGCATCGGCAGAACGTCGGGCTCATTATCTTATCTGAATCACCCTGTATAAAACATGTATTAAATGATGGTGAAGTGAAAAGAAATTGAAGAACTTCATCCTAGAAATGCATTCTTCGGAGGAGGAACTAATGCAACAAAATTGAAAATTAAGGGAAAAAAAATTAAATATATAGATATTTGCAGTTTATATCCAACAGTACAATGTTATGATGATTATCCAGTTGGACATCTTACTAAAATATTCAAACCTCCTAAGTATAATTCAAAATCTTATGGATTAATAAAATGTGCAATTTTACCACCAAAGGGTTTCTATCACCCCGTTTTACCTGTTAAAAATAAAACCAAATTTGGTACAGAAAAGTTTACATTTCCATTATGTCAATTGTGTGCAAAATTAAATAACCAAAAAGATATATGTACTCATACAGAATCTCAAAGAATTATCAGAGGAACCTGGTGTATAAACGAGGTAAAAAATCAAATGAAAAAGGATAA
The DNA here is from genome assembly GCF_015345945.1 of Tribolium madens. Taxonomy (NCBI): domain Eukaryota; kingdom Metazoa; phylum Arthropoda; class Insecta; order Coleoptera; family Tenebrionidae; genus Tribolium; species Tribolium madens. The sequence goes on along the minus strand of NW_025400985.1, from coordinate 11,820,191 downwards.
TAACTAATGATGAAGTTTGGCATTTTGAAAAAAAATTGAATTATTTGTGTAAAAGCATTTATGAAAATAATGTTAGAGACAAGCGAATGGAGAAATGATTTTGAATCAGCAGAAGAATATGGAAAAGCTGTAAAAGAAAATCTAGGTATTGAATAGGGTAGGTATAATAGAAAATAATCCTGGAAAGAGGGCTGTTGCAAAAATTTGCTTAAATTCCTTATGGGGTAAATTTGGTCAGAGACATAATATGGGCGCAACAGAATATATTACAGATTTTATGAAATTTTATTAGACGACAGACTTGATAATATACATATCAATGAATTAAATGAAAATAAGTTACAAATTGATTACAAGTATAAAGGTTGCTATGTAGAAAATGATTTCAATACCAATATATTTATAGCTGCTTTTACAACTGCAAATGCAAGGCTAAGATTGTACGAAATGTTAGACAAATTAGGAGAAAGTGTAGTATATTGTGATACAGATAGCATTGTATATACAGAATGCGCCAGAACTCGCGCACCAGAGAAAATTTTGGAGTAAGGTAAGATACCAGGAACATGAAAAAAATGTTTAAAAAATTCTATCTGTCGAAAAATTTTGACATTTATTTTTTGACATTCCACATTTGTTTTATGTCTATAATGATACTGATGATCTTGTATATGTTTTTTTTACAATTATTTTGTAAAGGTACAAAAAATTTTCCAATGCGACAAATAACATAGAACAGAGTTACAATTTAAGATACAGCTTTCTTGTTTCCTCTTTTAATAGTCTATAGCAAAAAAACTTGTAAAATTATTTTTCCAACAGAAATAAATAGAGTCAAAAAGAAAACTTTAAACCCTCATAACTTCAACATTTTTATAGATAAAATTTTTTTTCATGTTCCTGGTATCTTACCTTATATGGTATTTTTCTCTGGGGCGCGAGTTCTGGCGCATCCTGTATATATAATGGTAAAAACACTATTAAAACAGGGGGTCTATTGGGAGATTGGACCGATGAAGGACATACATATGGATTGTTGACTGAATATCAACAGGTCCAAAGAGTTATTGTTATAAGACTAATACAGGTGACGTTGTTTGTAAAATAAAAGGATTTACATTAAACTATGAAACATCCGAAAAAATTAATTCCCATACTATAAATAATATTTTAGAAAACTCCAGCAGAGCTGGTCCAGAGTCAAAGACGAACAAAGGCTAAAATCAGTACACAATATAATCGAATTACCAGTGATACTAAAACTAAAGTACTTTTAAATAAAATAGAAGACAAGAGAGTTATTCTAAAAAACTTTGATACAATACCGTTTGGATATTAATTAGACAAAAAAGAAATTAAAGTAGTATACTGGGTGATGCAGCTTAATATTCCTCTTATTAAAAAACATTATTAAAAAAGATTTTGGTTATATAAATGAAAGCAGAAGATACAAATGAATGTAGTGTGGCAAATACATCAACTCAAAACTAATTAATTCAAATTTAAACAAAATTAACTCAAAATTAATTATAACAGTAATAGGTACATATGTAAATGAAATAGTTTTTTATGCTCCACTTTCTTTGATTTATTAACCCTTTAGAGAGTAGTAGCTTTATACAGGGTGCGCCAGAACTCGCGCCTCGGAGAAAAAGGCCATATAAGGTAAGATACCAGGAACATGGAAAAAATGTTAAAAAAAATTGTTTTTTTTTTCTAAGTTATGAGAGGTTAAATTTTGCACTTTGACTATTTATTTCTGTTGGAAAAATAATTTTTCAAGTTTTTTTGCTACAGACTATTAGAAGAGGAAACAAAGAAGCTGTATCCTACTTGTAACTCTGTTTAATGTTATTTGTGGCTTTTATAGGAAAAAATTTTTGTACCTTTACTAAATAATTCTAAAAAACATATACAAGAACATCAGTACATATCGTTAAATAGACATAAAAAAATGTCAAATGTCAAAAAATGAATTTCAAAATTTCTTGACAGAATTTTTTAAACATTTTTTCCATGTTCCTGGTATATTATCTTACTTGACATTTTTCTCTGGGGCTCGAGTTTTGGCGCACTCTGTATAGTTGTGAAACTAATTTAAAAACGGCAGATTCCTTAAAAATGTCAATTTTTAAATATACTTTAAAAATAGGTAAAAATTCCTAATTTTAAGTCTTTTTAAAAAAAGAATTTGTTTGGACGAGACCATAATCATTTTTGTGCTGAAGTGGCCCAACAAAAAACAAGGGAAAAAGGCGAATGTTAAGTGTTTTTAAATGGTTAATTTGTTTGGACGACTGTATTCACGTTTGTGCTGAAGTGGCTCACCTGAAAAATAGGACAAAATTCTCAAAAATTTTAATTTTTAAAAAGGTACCTTAAAAGCGGGATAGATTTCTTAAAATTCAGCACACCCTCATGAGCCGAAGGAAAATTTTGACTTTTTTAAAAAAGTGTGACTATGGAAAAACAGGGCAAAATCCTTGAAATATCTGCTTTTTAAATATATTTTTAAAATTAGGCCGAAACTCTAAAAAAACAAAATGTTCTAAAGGGGCCTTATTAGTAGTTATTTTGTTGAATTTCAACTAGAAGACTCAGCTGCAGTCTTGAATTTGTTGTTCCAATTTTCAAAAAACTTCACTTTTTTTAAGTGCGAAAACATTTTTTTTTAATATTTTAAATTCTTCATAAAATGACAAAGACGATAATCGTTTATGAAGCCCCTTTTTGCCTTTATTTAAATTTTTAATACGAGTTTGACCTTCTCCCGTTTCTTTATGCTTTATAACGTCTCTCAATTTATGTTATTGTGAAATTTCCTCATTAATAATGAACCGTCTGAGGCAGCTGTTTAAATTCGATTTTATATTCGAGGTCGCGTTCCTCAACTAGGTACCTTTTGTGTGTCTCATTCGGGTGAAAATTCCGGTCAGCATTGTGCATTTTCCTCGAAAACTAGTTATCTCCGATTCATTGTCGGGTCAAGTTTGTTGACCATTTGTGTTATCTTGCATCGAAATCGATTTATCGATATTGCGATTTTGATGACGTGTCTTGTCCTCGATGAGTGGCGCAGTCGGTAGGACCGAAAACTGCAATTTTTGAGTCAACAAACGGGACTGCGTGTCGCCGATAGGCCTCGTCACGGTTTATTAATGCGAAATCGATGTCGATTTTACATTTCCGGGACTAATTGAGCCACGAGATGGCGCTGGAGGGTTTTCCGTGAAAGGGGCTCTTTTTATTCCAGTCATTGATATGAATTTTAAAAGTACATTAAATCTGCGTCCTCTTTCGAGAATACACTCAGATTCAGGTCTTGGTAGGATCAATTTATGATAACGCGGAGGTGCGATTGCACACTCGGCGAAATAGATTTATGGCGAACGAGGAAAAAGGAAATAAAGAAGACAGGCTGACGCTCCTCTCTGATACGCTTATAATAAATAACGGGGAAAAAACAATAAATTTGAAATTTTATTTGAGTTTCATGTAATTAGTGCAGTTGGTAGGGTCGTTATTGTTTCAGGTGCGTCTCATCATGCCGCATCTGGGCGCCGCGTTCCCGGAATCTCTGGATATGGCCCTGGATGAACAACAGAAACTTTTGAATACCGGTAATTATAAGTCGAGAGGTTGAGATGAATGAGACTTGTTTGAATCGCGTTTGAAGGTGGACGGTCCCAGCTTTCCGTTACCATTGTGGAGGTGGGCGGGACGCCGCAGCCGAGTCCTTTATCTGACAGGAGCTCTCAACAACTACTCGAAACGCCTCTGGACACAGGTCGGTGAATTCTGATTGTTTTTGGTTCATGTCAGATGCAATCAAGTTTTAAAAAAATATGTATTCGGTTTTCTGGTATTCAATCTTGTAATTTCGAACATTTGTAAACTTAAATTAAAGCACTTTTCAAAAAAAGAAATATGAAACAAATATTCTGTCACTCTATCTTATTTTAATGTCTGAAATACTTTTAATAAGCTTTTTTGTTTTTCTTTAAAGCTTAAAGAAAAAATTATCTGTTGCATTCTTACGTTTACGTTTTGGATATTTTCTTTCTGAAATTAGGCTGTAAAGATTTATCTTCTGTTAGAGTCGTAGAGAAAAAAACTTACCTTTTGTTTCATATTTTATTTGACTTACTTAATGTTTACTTTCACTTTACTTCACTTATGTGCAGGGTGCTGCATTTTGGATGTCCGAATAGGGAATCTCCGAAACTAAGAAGTTTAGCTAAAAACGTGTAATACATTTTGGGGCTCATTTTTTAAGGAAATAATATTGGTTAAAACCGCATCCCGCTATCGTCTTTTGTTTTCGACTTATAGACCGAAATTGACATTTTAGTGGAATCTAAAAAAATTCATATCTTTGTTATTATAGAAGACACAGATTTGAAATAAAGACGACATTATGCAGGCTTATTTTTTTCTTATCTAAAAAATATATATTGGTAACAAATTATTATAATACATTTTTAGCAAAAAATTATCTTTGATTTTTGTTTGCAGTTGGCCATGAAAAAATGTTGCATCTTCAACTGTAAGGATTTAAACTATATTATTCAACCAGTATCACTAATGAAAGAGTTTTCTAAGTACTAAGTAATGAAAAAAATCTAAAATAAATCTTAAAACAACTTAGTGGCGACTAATAATATTTCTTTGTTTTTAAACAAGCTAACATTACCATTGTAACTTCTAATGATGCATAGAATGTATTAAAAAAAGCCGCTTTAATTCTTCAATTAATAGTAGATTATGTTATTAGGAGTAAAAGTGATTGTTTATGTGGCGAAGCTGAACATTCATTTTGCCGAACGGAGTGAGGCAAATGGATTCAGCTGAGCCACATAAACTCACTTTTACTCCAAATAACATATACTATTTTATCTGCAAACGATTCAGATGGAACGAAAAGAGCAACACACCAATAATCAAGTAAATCACCTCAATAATCAGGACGCTTTGCAATAAAATCGTAACAAACGCCACGCGTCAGTTTCGGAATTTGTGTTGAGATTTCGAAAGTGTTGATTGATTTAACTGGTGAATAACTGGCGTAGTTAATAGTGCAATATGTCGAATGCTGATAATCTACCTTGTACCTCTCCAGAAAATGCTGAAAAAGCGAAAGAGACAAGAAAGAGACAACAGTGATAAATGTCAAAGTAAGTGTCAAGTAAAAGTAAAAACGCCTAGGCGTAAAAACAGTGTTTTTACTCCATGTCTGAAAAGTAAAACTTTTACCTGTGTCATTTAGTTATAAAAGTGGTCACTTTTGTGACGTTTGCAGATAAATATATTTTATTCTTTGACACTGTCAAAATTTACGGTTTTTCTCCCGTGTAAGGAAGTTTTAACAACTGTTTGGCATTTCTCAATACAAAACGTCAAATTATTTTTAACAGATTTAAAGCAAGTTTAAGCCTTGTTGACTCTAATTCGAAGAATAAAATGTTGTATTCCACTCGTTTGAGTGTAAATCGGACGCTTTATTCCACCTCGTGGATGGTAAACCACTCGTTACACTCGTGGTTTAAAAATCCACTCGGTCAAATAAAGAGTCCGATTTACACTCAAACTCGTCGAATAAATAACTATTATATGATACAAAAATGACCATATGGCTATTCAAATACCCAATTTCTGTCTATGTAGAACGTTATCCTATACCTCCATTAGATCTACAAAAAATTGTTTTTTTTAATTGTGTTGACTGTTGACTGTTGTTCTTCCTATTTTTGGATATTTTTAAAAATATGTAATAATGGCCAACTATTATCAAACAAAATATGTATGTATTTTATTTTCTAAGTATAACTATAAAAAATATTCTGTTACAAATATATATTTTTTAGATCAGAAAAAAATAAGCTTTTCAAAATTGCCATAGCCGCCTATGATTTCTATTTAAAAAATACAAGTTTATTTTATTACGGCTAAACCAATAACTCAAAAAAAATGTTAAATACATTATTAAATTCCTAATAAGAAAGTGCCTGTATAATGTCCTTATTTCAAATCCGTATCTTCTATAATAACGAAGATATATTTTTTTTAGATTTCGCCAGATTGTCAACTTTTGTCTGTAAGTCGAAAACAACAGACGATAGCGGGATGCGGTTTTAACCAATATTATTTTCTCAAAAAATGAGCCCCAGAATGTATGATTCGTTTTTGGCTAAATATCTTAGTTTCGGAGATTCCCTATTCGGACATCCAAAATGCAGCACCCTGTACATGTTTTAAAGCTCTCACTCTTATGTTCTCGCCATTTTCATTTTTGCCGCACTTTTTTCTGTTTATATGTTATTTGTTTTATCTTTTGTTTACTTACATATTTTTCTATTAGATTTACCTACGTAGATTTGTGTTCTAAAGTTCGCGCTCTTATGCGCTCGTCATCTATTAACATTTATTTGAATTATATTATATTAATATTTATTTGAATTTCACTCAGAGAAAAGTTGCTGCTTTGACCGGGGTTTATGCCTGCTTTATGCCACTAATTATTACGAACTTGCATTTTTTTAACATATTTATCCATGTTTCTGGTATCTGATCTTACTTGAAATTTTTCTCTGGGGCGCGAGTTCTGACACACTCTGTATAGTATCAGTTTTTAATAAGATTTAAAAGTTTAATTTTTTGGTCACTATCGCATATATTGACTATGCTCATAGCCCTATTTTTGTCTTTATTACTCAATGTCTCAAAAACTACTCTTTGTAGAGCATTTTAACCTGTTGCAATGTATTCAGCTAGTAATTTTACGTCTAGAAAACCATATTTCAACCGTTTTTACGACGCTGATTACGATGCATTTTTACGATTTGTACAGTTGCGGAATTAAGTTGCGGACAGTATTGTCATTTTCACAATGTAAACTCTAAAACAACCTTTACATTAATAACCTCATTTTTTACTCTTGTCATGTTTATGTCATAGCGTCACTGTCAGAAAAGTTTAATTGTCAAATCTCAGTCATGATGACAGTAAAAGGTAGTTTACAGTGAACTTTTTGAAGTGACAGAAAAATACTGCCCGAAATTTTAATTCCGTAACTGTACTTACCAACTCTTTCAAATACTTAAGAAAATTTATTTTATTTTATTTTATCCGCAAACGTCAGAAAAATGACGCTTTTATGATTAATTGACACAAGTAAAAGTTTTACCTTTCTGACATGGAGTAAAAACACTGTTTTTACGCCTAAGCGTTTTTCACTTTTACTTGACACTTACTTTGACATTTCCCAATGTTGTCTCTTTTGCTCCTTCAGCGTTTTCTGGAGAGGTACAAGATAGATCATCAGCATTCGACATTTTAAAATATTTGGAGTAAAAGAGAGTTTATGTGGTTCAGCTGAATCCATTTGCCTCACTTCGTTTGGCAAAATAAACGTTCATCTTCGCCACATAAATAATCATTTTTACTCCTATTAACATAATACACTATTTCTCATACTTGTCTCGATAATGTTTTATGCACTTGAAACGTTATTTGGTCCAATTTTAAAATTTTCGATTTTTTGAGGTATTAAACTCAGAAAATTTTACATTACTTTTAGGTACTATTTTTAAGAGTTTTACAACCGATGTCTCTAATTTTTAAATTTGGAATTTTGTTTAACTTGTAAACTCTTCAGAATTTTAATTCTTAAAACAATTTCACTTTGGGTAAAGGACAAAAATGTTGTTTCAACTTGTAATTCTAACTCCCAACTTTCAGTAAAGCTTCGCCTTGGTTTAGATTCTAAAAATGAATAAATTTAATATAAAATGTGTCGTCTACGACTTGTTTCTTTCTTTCAGCCCCTAGCACTACATGCTGCCAGGGCCTCAACGCAGCGTCACTCCTCATCGAGAGTCCCCCGAAATGGGGTGAAGCCGCGCGCTACGCCTCCCGTCAACATCGCAAAATAGCAGGTCGGGCGACCTTCCAGGGTCAAGTCTACAATTTCCTCGAACGACCTGATAACTGGAAATGCTTCGTCTATCACATCGTGGTGTGAGTTACAACATTTTTTCCACAGCCCTCATGAGACTTCCATTTAATCAAATATTTAAACTCGCATGTGGGTATTACGTCATTTCGGGTATCCCCCGATGTTGTAAATTTGTTGAAAATTTTATCGACGTCGAGAGGGCAAGGTTGAGGGTGCAACACGATCGTGAATTTGTTGTAATTAACGTAATCAAGACGGACAGAATCACGAGAGATGAAGGGATGTAAAGAAGTGTTTACAATTAATGGAAATCCTTGAAGGATTAAGTCGAGGGTGACCCGGACTAGAATCAACAATATCCAATCATCCCTTGGGGAAATTGTTTTTTAATACAAGGAGTGTGTTTATCTAACAATCATTTACGTATTTCCTTGGGAAATTCTTATCGAGCTTAATGGAAAACGAGCAAAATTTATGTCGTGTCGTAAATCACATCGAATTATCGTTAAATTTGAGATTTACAATAGTTAAGGCTGTAAAAGTTGGTCGCACTTCGCCATCTGTCCACAGTTAGAAAGCTAATAAAAATTACATCACCACTACAAGTTTATCGAGATCGAGGGTAATAAAGAGAAAGATTGACCTTTGAACTTTATTTCAGTCAAGCATTTAGTGGCACTACCGCGAATGATACATGATATATTGGCGGTTAAATGGAGAAACATAATATTAATGGAGGGGTTTGTCTTTGTTTGCGAGCGCCAGCTGTTATCGAGTTTTCAAATTAAGATTTATTTTTTTCTGCTATTTTTACCCACAAGCGCTTTTCTTCAAACGTCAAATATTCAAAGTCGAAAGCTCACTTGTAATGTCGAGAAATTATTAGACCGGAAGGATAACGAGATAATTCCTAAACGTGAAATGTTTGTTAGGGACTATTCGCGTGTGTAAACACAATACACGTTCAAAACACACCGTTTCTAAATAATCGATGCCACTTTATTAGTTTGGGACGGGATTGAGACCGAAATGGGCAAATTGGGGCTTGGACAGAATATCGTTTTAATTAAGAAATTTAACAGAAAACAATGTTTGTTTGTTTATAAACATAGTTTATAACATAGAATTTATTGTGGAATTATTACAGAACTCACAAAATTAACACGAGACCTGAAGAACGATTTTTACAAATTAAGCGTAAAGAATATTTTTTTGTTAAGTATCATAAGTAGTACTAAACTGCTTTTACGTTTTTTATAATAGAAAATTTTATTTTTAAGACACAAATTACATACAGGGTGTCAATTTTAAAACTTGCAATCGGCAATGTCTCTACAACGGAAAAAGTTATTGAGAATCACTCAAAACCGTTTGAAAATTGAAAATTTTAAATGGCACGACCCTACTTGTGATACATCGTTGGAAAGCTCATAACAAGCTTTTCAAAAATGTAACACAACAGCCTAATTGATAAAGCCGTTTTTCCAATTATTTAAAAACGAAGACTTAATTTTTTGTTATTATATTCAAGGGTGGGTGGAGGTCACTTACCATGTCATTTTGCTTCCTCCTAGGAATCACCAAAACGGTTTTGAGTGATTCTCAATAACTTTTTCAATTGAGAGATATTCCGATTGCAAGTTTTCAAATTGACACAGCGTATAAATTGTAAGTCCAATAATAAGTAAGTGTTGTGTTTCAAAGTCTAGAATTTTGTAAAAAAATAAAATCATAACTTTGACGTGAATGACTGTAGAAATAAAGCTCGATTTTTAAGCTTGAAATCATTACTAAATTTGAAATTTTGTTTTTGCTTAACATAAATTTACGATTAAAAATTTGAATTTTTCATTTTCATTTTTATAAACTTTCTAAATTTTGAATTTAGTTTTTCAAACTCGAAATTCTGACTTTTAAATATCTAAACTTTCGAAATTTAGGAATTTATTAAACACGAGCAAAACTAAAACGACATTCAAAGAACGATTATTACAAATTAGAGGTAAAGAATTTTTTGTTTGTTTGGTGTTTGTGGACAAGGCGTAGCCGAGTCTGGAATAGCATATTAGATACCCGCATTTTTTTTATTAAACTTCCTAAATACTCATTTAGACCTCTTATTATGTATGATTAATTTCTCTAAAATAGTGGTCAAAAACAAAAAATGGAACCTAATATAGCTATTAAGTGAGTCAGTAAAATAGCTATTTAATAGCTATTTATTTTTGTTTTAACATTTTCAAATTAGTAGGTTCGTTTTTTTTTAATTTTATTTTTTAAATTCAAAATTCTGACTTCTAGATTCTAAATCTAAACTTTTCAATTTTAGAATTAATATTTGGCTTATGAACCATTTTTTTTTAGTTTGTTGGATACAGACTTTTTTATGACACGGTATTATTATAAGAATTGCATTTATTAAAAGTTAGATTTTTAACAAATATATATTATTAAAATTGTTATTGAAATAGTTAATTAAACGAGTTTATAGGAAAATAAATTTGAATGAGTTGTTACGATTTACGATGGAGTTGTAATTAGAAAAAAATGTTTTTTTTTTAATTTCGTATTGAACCATAAAAATAAACAAAAGTACTAATTTAAAATAAGAAAAAAAAAGTCGTTAAGTTTGAAAAGTGGTAGATAGTAAATTGTGCACAGCCTGTAGTGATTTGGATCAATCGCAAAACTGATTTTTTTAGTAATTAAAAAAGCATCCTAATGGATACAAAAAATAATAGCTTGCTATTTAAAAGAAATATCATTTTGACGTCCCATTTTTTTGGGATATTACGTAGGATTAAAAATATTTTCCTGAAATATCTACAAAAATGTACAAAATATCAAAATTCCAACTTAAATGTATATTTGGGCTACAAAAGACGGCAACTAAGATGAAGGACCCTGTATACATATAATATTTGTTTTAGTTTTCAGTATGTTCCGACTGTTATTGTTTTTGAAGTTGGTACTAATATTTTTACCAAAAAGAGGACATTTTCATGACGTAATTGATTTTTATAGTAAAAATTAAAGTTTTGACAATTTAGTTTCTATGGTCTGACAACAATAATTGTTGTATATAATTATTATACACAAGGTGATTTTTTATGTAATTAATTAATAATTTTTTTTTGAATTATTAATTTTTCTTGATTTTTTTATTTTTCTAAAAATTTTAATTCTGTTATCGTTGCCATTCATCTATTTAATTTTACTATGAAATCGACTATTATTAAAAAAAAATATTACAAATTTGTACTCAAAAAGGGACATGTAGTTTCGCAATTTCTTTAACCTCTTGCTTTATTTTGCCATTAAAAGGGTGGGTAGCTTTTAAGTACTGTATTATCTAAAACTTTAAACCTTTTATCATCTCCATTATCTAGCGGGATAATTCAAGTGGTTCAACAAGTGTTACATTGGCGGAAGCAGAAAAAATGTGCATTTGTAATGAGCAAGTCTCGCTCCACTTTCAAGGAATAACTCTGGAAGCTTTGCAATGAAGCTTCGTATTAATAAGATACTAAAAACTGTCACTTCCCGTCCCTCAGGCCCCATTTTATGAAAACTTCCATCTCGTGCTTATTTCCTTCCAACTTGTCCTAATAAAAATTTAAATCCGTCGTACTATTTTCGGGCGCTTTCGTCCCCCAGGACCCTCTATCTACTCTAAACATGTGCTAACGAGCCACTATTCCCCTTTGTCGCTGAATAATCCAGTGCATTGTTGTGCCTTGGATTTTTCTCCGGCAATTAGCGTCTAAACTCCTCACCCCCTGGCTTCCTGGCGCTTAAAGTCGACCTACCTGATGTGATTCCGCCGTGGCTTAGATCGATGGAAGCGTCGTCGTGGTGTGAGCGTCCCCTGCGCGAGACCAACAGTTGGTTTTCGGACGCGCTGAAAGCCGCGCGCTCTGCCGCCACCGCCGCCGCCACCGTCTGCATTATTCACCGCGACCATTACGAGTTGTTTCGTCGATAAATCGGGGGCCTGGCCTCCCGCGCCGCCCTAATTTGGCGGAGGCGCCGGGACTACGGGGCCCTTGCACGGATTATGAGTGGCAAGTCGCAGCGTGGAGGGATTACGGATGGGGGGCGATCCGGGTGCCAGTGGACGCGAATTGCGAATTGTGACTTTGCGGGTTATCGGGAGTTAATCACGGTAAAATATCTTTTAATCGTTTGCTATATATGTTTTATTTACAAAATAAACTCTATTTTATCATTCATTGACAAAATTATTTATTCAAAAATAACTATTTTCAAAAATATTTTATGAAAATAATGTTAACTAGCTTTTAATAAGTTAACTTTTGAACTTTGAAGACGCGTTTTCAGGGACACACACTGGGGTAATTTATGGAAACAAAGTTAAAAATAATTGTAATTACTTTGTCAATATTTGTTTTAATGTCGTAATGCTTTTAGAGAAAGTTTTCATCTAGTTTACGTTTCTGAATGAAGTTAAGAATTAAATTCTACGTTTTGTGTGTAAGAAAGGACAAAATTAGAGGTATAGTTTAAATGCATGTGCATTTAATTAAGTACAAGAGATTGTTTTGTAAATTAATAATTTCTATTGCGTGTGTTTCAAAACCTTGAGCTTAGAGATTATATGACCAAATGTAGATTAAATGAAATTTTAATTAATTCTAATTACTTTACCAATAATTGCATTTGCTACTGTCATCACAGGGAATTATTTGACAAAAACATACAATGTTCAAGAAGTCTTTTAATTTTCAAGATTACAAAATGCCAACATAAATTATTCAAATTGTGTAATTACTTTCACACCTGTTATTATTGCTAGTTACACTTTTTAATCAGATTTATGCAGAAATAACGTTTCAAAAGTATTTAGTTTTTGAACAATTATTTTATTTTTTATTTGTGTACATGTCAGACCATTTGCTTCTTCTGTACAGAAAAATTATTAATGTCTAATTAAAATATACACTGTTCGAGCTAAGACTTTATCAGTCATTATCACTGTAAATAATAAATAGATTACAAAGCTTTTAAATTATTTATTAGACTCTTATTTGATTCTAGAAAAAATAATCTACGAGTAAATGAAAAATAATCTGTCTATAAAATACCATAAAATTAAAAATTGTGTTTAGAAAATTTTGTTTCAGAAATCTAAAAATCTTAAAATTACAACTTTAAAATATTTTTTCTACGATTCTAACAGTTTTTTTTATTTGTATACAAAATATCGACTATTTTTTTAAATTGAACACAAATTTAAAATTTTTGTTTTTATTTCAACAGAATGTATCAGACTTTTAATTTGTAATTAAAAACAGGTTTATATGCTTATTCTTAGGAAAAAGGTATTTAGTTAAAAAAATATTTGACATTTGTTTAGCTCACAATAGAAAAATTAATTAAGTATTTTTTTTTTTTAGTAGACGATTTATTATCATTTATTTTATCTAAAAACTTTCTTGCTTTTGATTTTTTAAAACACCGTTTCCTAAAACATAGATTTTTTGTATTTTAATTTAATTTATTTTTGTTTTAGCTGATTTATAGTCTTTAATTCCAGTTTGATTAATGAATTTATTGTTAAAGGAAAAAATCTTAGCTTGATTTTTGAATATTGATGAGAAATTTAATTCGATTTAAGAATGTTTTTGGATTCAATTTGAGTAGGTAAACTCAAAATTTAGTAACAAAGTTTTTAAAGGTTGTTAGATGGCTTATTTTCTTTTTCTTATCTGTTTGTCAGTAGTTCATACATAATATTGTTTAATTTTTTTCGAAAATTGAACACAGTTTTAATTTTTTGTGTTATTTTAACAGAATGTATTGATTTTGATTTTTAAAACACCGTTTTTTGTATTTTAATTCAATTTAGTTTTTTTCAGTTCCAGCTGATTTTTAGTTTAGTTGCCGATTTGCGTTTTCGTCAACGAATTTATATTTAGTTAAACTGAAAAATCTTAGCTTGAACAGATTTGTGAAATTGGAAGAATTTTTTGGATCCAGTTTGAGTAAATTCAGAATTAACATGTTTTAAAACGTTGTTAAATCGCTTATTTGTTTTTCTTGTCTATTTATCGGTAAGCAGAGCAGCCGACGATGCCGTCGCCATGAGTCCCTTCGCGTCGCCCCGTCTCCCGGTCGCAAATGCTGTCATTAGTGATGTTAAGCGAGATGAATCGGTCTGAACAGGAAAGTTTGTACCGTACGTCCCGAAAGCTGAGTCTGGTGCCGATCGGCGGCTCCTTCGAGCCGCACCGCGACGCGCCCTCCGACGACCTGGTGCTCAGCGTGCTGAAGAGCCCCGTGAACCATGTGTCGCGCGACGAGGAGACGCCCCACGTCCCCAGCGAGGAGGACGACTGCTCCGAGCGGCTGCCCTTCCTGCAACGGCTGCGGGGTCATCGGCCGCGCTTCGGCGAGGCGCACCACAAGCGCGTGCCGACGCCCCTCAAGCGCAAGCAGCGCTTCCGCAGCCACAAGAACGACGTGGTGCAGCCCGAGGACGTCGTCGACGAGGAGGACGACGTCGAGGCGCCGCCGGACGAGCCCAGAGGCGTCCCCGACCCCTACTATCCCATCTATCTGCCCATCGATCAGGCGTTCAAGGCCAAGTACGTTTTCCACCACAAGAAGGGGAAGACGTGCCAGGAGAGGACGTACGTTTTTCTGGAGCATCCCGGAGGATGGCTGTGTTTTATCTATCACTTTACTGTGTAAGTGCCGAGAGGGTTGGGACTCGGACGGATTGATGGACAATTAGGCGAAATGAGCATTGTCGCATTGCCCAACGCAAATTAATCCGGACACACCTAGGGAGCCGATGGGTTTTTCACGCGAGTTTCGGGATTAATGATGATTACCTATTCATTATCAAGGGGTTCCGGTTAATTACCTTAAAACACGGTTTTTTCACTTCATTTAACATCAATAATTCAGAATTTTTAGCAAATAATTCTAAATCCTTTGTTTGAGTCTAAACAAATATAAAATTTAGGTCGCACCATTGTGCTAATTTTGTTTAAATAAAAGATAAGTTAAAAATCGTCTTGTTTTAATTTTGAATCTTGTTGCAACGTAAAATCTGCGTTTTGTATTTTGTTTTATTTTTAATTTTTTAATAAAGCTTTTTTTGGCTGCAAATTACTAATGTTTTTTACTCAACTTATAAACTAAAATAAAAACAGATTTAGGAAAGTTTTGCTTATTTCGATTTATATTGCTGCTGTGTTGGTTTATTTACATATTTTAATTAATTTATTTATACACCAACAACCAACATTCATTTATTAATTCAGTCGGTCTCTTGTGGGCTTTAGTTTCTCCGATTACTTTTAATGAGAAAAATATTTTTTGAATAGGATAGTTACATTGTAGAATTTTTTGGTTACACAAGCAAAAGTCAAGGTAAATACATAAATAATATAATAGAAATAAAACATAAGGAGGTTGTTAGTTTTATTACTATCATCTCTTTATGATCCTAATAAATATTTTAATTTTTGAATTATTTTGTACTACAAATATTTATTTAGAGTTCTAGTTATTTACTGACTTTTGATAAGAGAATAACTCTTATATAAAAGTTTTTCTATACAGGGTGATGCAAAAGTGTCAGATCAACTCTCGAATGGTGATAAAAGGCTTTGGGCGAAACATAAAAATGAATGCAGATTTTTTTCCAAGCTTTGGTTCTAAAAAAAAACAAGACCGACAATTTCCATTCCGAATGTTTGTTGTCGGATTTAATTTGCTAGTATATTAAATATTTTTTACATTATAAGACACAAATTAATAGTGATTTTTTTATCAGGAACCTGTTTAATGTTCCAGATCCTGCTATTTCCGCTAACTTTTAAGAATATATGATCTGAACGCGCAAAAACTTAAGATCTAACTTTGAAAGAGTTATATCTCGTGAAAAAAGGCTCAACAGTTTTTTGTCATGGGAACTTTTAACTCCGTTTGATGTGTTTTATCACCACCCAAGAGATAGTTCGATAGTTCTTTGTCTACAGAGTGTTAAAAAAAAGATAAAAAAATTAAGGAGGTAATAGTATGGATCAGAATAAACAAAAAAGTTTTAATAAACATGGGTCTGCAACGTAACGGTTTCGGAGATATTAAATGTGAAAATTTTTAGAATTTTTACTAGAAGCTTCTCTTTTTTGTTTGAACAGACTGCAAATAAATGTTTCAAAAAACGAATAATTTTTGATATCTCCGAAATATTTACTTTGCGGATCCATGTTTATTAAGACTTTTGTGTTTCTTTGGGTTCATACTATTACCTCCTGAAATATTTTACAATCTTTTTTTAACACCATATTTAAAAATATCGGTTAAAAACACCAAAAGTCAAAATAAAAACCTGGATTTTTATTTATCTAATTAATTAAAACTAAATTGCAATTTTGTACTTTAAATCTTACAATAAATAAATATTTTAACTTGATTTTTAAAACTGATCACATTTAATGAAATCTAACACTTTCTAACACTTTTATCTTGTGACAAATTTATAAAAAATTTCTCACTTTTCATATTTTTTTTACTTGGTTTTAAAGTGTGTAGAGTATTGTTTTCACACAGATTCTACTTTTATACATTATGTAATGATAATATTGTGACCTATTTGACTGAAAAATGCAATGTTGGGAACAATTTGTATGCTTGTGCATAAAACTGGCTCGTTTTTTTGTGAACATTATTTAAAATAAAAATAAATATAATTTTGTCACTAATCTTTAAAAACATTAGTTGTGAAATTTAAAATTTTTATATAGAATTAAATTAATAAAAAAAGAAA
Source organism: Tribolium madens (assembly GCF_015345945.1). NCBI lineage: Eukaryota > Metazoa > Arthropoda > Insecta > Coleoptera > Tenebrionidae > Tribolium > Tribolium madens. The sequence goes on along the minus strand of NW_025400985.1, from coordinate 11,803,434 downwards.
GAGAATTAGTTGAAAAAAACGACCAAGTCAAAGCAAAAATATTACAATTTGATCACTTCTATCAAGAAGCTCAAATACCAGAAGCATATTTTAAAGTTATTGTATCAAACGGTAGTTGACAAGGGTCATTTTTTTAAATAAAAGTTTTATAATAAAATTGAAATCGGAGTATGTAAAAAAATTTGGAATTTTTTTACAGAAAATTGAATAATCATCTAATGCAAGGTTAATGCATTCAGAAATTTGCATCGTGTGCACTTCCTCATGCACCTAATGACTTCGAAATTGTGTCTAATTTAGTACTGGAAGCCCCGCTTAATTTTTTGCGCTCGGTGTGTTATTAGGGCACTTGCGTGACTTCGAAAACGCGAAATAATATTCACATTATCACCCACAAATAATTCGCGTGTTTCTGTCAGAGTCATGCAATCTGGGATGTATACCAACACACTAAAAACAATCAATTTGTGAAGAAATAGGTCAATTTATTTGATTTTTTAAAATCTATTGTTAATAACCGATTGATTTTACACCGGAAGTTTTACCTCCATTAACCTGATTGAGATAAAAAAAAATTGGTATAGTCGAAATTTAAATACTATAAGCGACGCTCCTCCTTGACCTTTTTGTATCAGCTGCGGTTTGAGGCCCGATCGATAGCACACGACTGGGAATAAATTCATATAAAATTACAGCATTGCACTTGACGAGTTGACGATATCGTGTCATTTCATGCCGATAAAGTGTCATATCGGGGAAATTGAGTCGTTTTAATCCGAGTGAAGACTTCATAAATTTCTTAGTGCGCCAACAGGCGCACTCAATTAAAACAGGTGCTCGATAATAATTGGCGAAAAGAAGATTGATGGCCGAGGAAACGATACACCGCGGAAACCAACCGAATCTCAATTCCTTAATTCGGAATTTAATTAAAACGGGCGCGGATTAAGCGAATTCTAATTCGCAGAAACGGAGCCAAGTGGTGGGATGAAAAATGGATTTTTAATTGAGGCTGGATTACAGCTTCATTTTTTAGACCCACATAATTTTTGATAATACAATTACACAGTGTTATTGAGAAATCTGAATCATCCATTCAGCATTTTGCTCAGTTTAATCTAAATAAATAAAAAGTGTTAAAGAATCATCTGAACTGAGCCAAAACTTTGAGCTACATTATTAAAGATTAGCTCAGTTTGAAAACATTGAAAATAATTAATTTCTCCAAAAAATAAAATCCGAATCCTCAGTTTAATCTAAATAAATAAAAAAGTGTTAAAAATTCATATAAACTGATCCAAAACTTCACACAAGTAAAAAGCTATATTCCTTAAGATTAGTTCACTTTGAGAACATTCAAAATCAGAAATTTCTAAAAAAAACAAAATCTGAATTATTCACTTTTGCTCATTTTAATCTCAATAAATAGAAAAGTATCAAAGATTTATCTAAACTTAGCTAAAACTTTGCACGAGTAAAGAATTAAAAGTTAAGACCTTAAAGATTAACTTAATCTAAAAATATTCAAAATCAGAAATTTTTACAAAAAACAAAACTCAGCGTTTTGCTCAATCTAATTTAACTAACTAAAAAGTGTTTAAAATTCATCTAAACTGAGCCAAAACTTTACAATGAAAGAGCTACATTATTAAAGATTGTGACTCAGTCTGTGTTATAAAAACTTAACTCACAAATACGATTTTTTTTGCTCAAATTAAGTAAGAAAATACTCGGTTTACAACATTCAGTGCTAAAACTTTTTTCAATCATATACTCATTTTTTTTCTCAATTTAATCTAAATAAATTAAATAGTATTTTATTCGATGACAGACTCAGATTATACATTTTTGGGAGTCATGAAACGCTCTAAATATGGCTTTAATAGAATTGTTTTATTTGTTTTTTATCACATAAAATTTTTGGGAAAAAAATTTCATTAATATTTTAGCAATAGTATGCTTTTAAATTCTGATTGCAACCAAATATTCTAAGTGAGTTGTATATTATTTTTCTTTACAACACTAATATTGTGTACTGTTTTTATAGTGCATTTAACGTTGTGGTACCTGCTCTTATGTTGCCGTAAATATACCCTCTTGGATATATACTTTTATCTTGGCAATTTTGATATTATTTTGACAATTTTTTTTATAACAAATTCTGAATTTAGCAAAATTTCTAATCCAATATTAGAGTTGGAAAAAAGATCGTTATTTTAAATAGGCAGCCATCTTTTTTATTACATTTTTGGATTACTCAAATGATTTTGAGACAGCTTTTACCAAGCTATTATTAAAAAAAATCAGCTTTATTTAATAATAGCTTGTTAATAACCAGCTGGCTTTTTTAAATTTCTTAAAATACTTGACTTTAATAACAACTACATCAAAAACTATTAAAACATTTTAAGTGTTTTAAACAAAAAGAAAGTAAGTAATCCGGCCCTGTTAAAAACTGACCTGTTTCAGGGTCCGGGTGGATTAAACTAATTTATGATTTGATTACTTTTAACAATACCGCATTTAACTTAAAAGTAATAAAATTTTTAGTAGGTCTTAGGAAAATGATTTTACTTTATGTCCCCGGATTGAATTTACAAAAGGAAAAAAAATATCTTTGATTTTACGCCAAAATTGCAAACGAAAAAAAGTTTTTGCTTTACTTGAAACCAGCAAATCTTTAATTAAAACTTTATTATTCTAACTCAGTAGAAAGAAAAGTTTTTTTTTTTTTTGATTTTGGACTTAGAATAACTTTTCTCTGCTTATTAAGTCTTATCACTTTGGCGGTTTTATTATTTTGACAATGATGTCACTTTGACAAATGAGTTTACGCAAGTTAAATAACAAAAATGTTTGTGAAAAACATAATTTTAATAAACAGCAACTCAAAGATACATTTCTAAGGTAAAAACCACGTAAAAACCAACGTCTTTTTTTTGTCAAAGTGACATAAGTTGTCAAATAATTAAAACCGCCAATGTGATAAGACTTAAAATGTAGAGAAAAAGTCCAAAATCAAGAGGAAAATGAACTTTTCTTTCAACTGAGTTAGAATAATGAAGTTTTAATTACAGATATGCTGGTGTCAAGTAAAGCAAAAACTTTTTTCCTTTGCAGTTTTGGCGTAAAATCAAAGATATATTTTTTCTCTCTTGTGAACTCAATCCGGGGACATACTGTAAATTTTATAAAGGTAACATTCTGCCCTCAACAGTCGACCGATTTTCCGTCATTAGTTTTTCCGTTTCGTGACACATCAACAAGAATTATTAATTTCCTGTATCGGTGGGTACTGCATGTTTTTTCAAAGTGATAAGCATCTGATTTATTATTAATAGATGAAACACATTTACAATTATTCCTGTTATTTATATCATAAGGCAGCGTTTGAAAATCTCTTGGGAAATCACATCGACAATTTCCAAATCTGAGATTCGGCGAATCGCAATAAATCACCGGAGTCACGCGACCTCGCTTTCCGGGACAGGAGAGCCGTTCCGGCGTAACGAGAAAATGCCATGATGGCCGAAATCGCGATTATTATGCAAATCGGCGACCTTCACTTGATTGTAAAATTTTAGTCCGGGATCGTGGTGTCTAATTAGTCTATTGTTGTGGCAATTTTACGGTTTCGCTCAATTTAAGCTACTTAGTAAATATCGACTCAGATGGCGAAAACACGCCTTTGAAATATTCCCACAATTTTTATCTACGTGTCAGAGATATGAAAAGCATTGTTAAGCACTCGCATCGATCCCATTTCGGTGGTAGAGTAAACATGTAAAAAGGTGGAATAGTAGCGAGGTTCTTAGTAAACATCTCTTTTTCTCCTAATCAAACAATTGCTGTTGATTTAACGGGAAACAAAGTGTAAATTAACTCGTTTCCGTTAATCACTGGTCGATTTAATCACCCCAAAATGTCAAGGTTGATAATTATTTCGTCGATGTTGATTTCAATAATATATGGGACACACCTTGGACAGGATAAGGGAGAGATTTAAGGCGAGTTATTGGGATAATATGTCAACGTAACGACGATGTTAGCCGGGATTAAGGGATTGGGATGACGGGATGGCTTAATACAAGGGAGGATCATGGTTAAGTTAAAGTTTCAGCTAAGCAAACAATAATTCATTTCTGTAATTAATTTAGCTATGCTAACCGAAACTAACTTGCAACTAAGCGAAAAAGTTGATTTTCTAGTCTTTGTTTTATTTCAGTAACGTATAATACAATTTTAATACGCTTCTAACCCGAAGCATTTTGCATTTTCTGTAACCATAATTTATTTTTCGTTTTATGCACAATATGAAGCAAAAAGTCGAGCTTTCGTCTATGATGCTTAATTAATTTTGGTAAAATCACAACATGTGTGCAAACATTCGATAATTTAGCTTTAACATAAATTGTTTTAATGTAATGAAACGCAAAGTAGCAATTTAATGCCTTTGATTGGGGTGCTATTAATTAACGTAATGAATTGCTTGAAATTGGGCTGTTTATATTACGATTAAAATGTCAGATTTGAATTTCAATCCTCGCGATCTTGCTTGTTGCAATTAAGTCATTTTGTTCATGCACATAATTTAGATAAATAACACGCAATTTTTTAAATAATTGAGTAGCGAAGGTTTTTTCCTTGAACGCAATCGATAAAATCCATCTTTTGAACGATTTTCACCCAATTTACAGCCCCTTTTATTGCCGGAACACATTGTCAACAAATCGCAACGTAATTTCCCGAAAAATTTTAATGGCGGCGTTTTGAATTATCATTAACCTTTTTTATGTCTCATCGATGTGTGTGCATTACGTTGAAGTATTTTTAGTCTTGAATTTTGGGCACCTGTTGACTTGGATTAATCTTAGACCGAATTCTGATTAGCCTAATTAGCAGGGTTGCGATGATTTATGTTCTGTCATTATTTTAATGGGTATGAAACGCAGTCAAGGTTTATGGTTCGATTTTCTATAACCCAGTTTTTCTGTTTGTATTTTCAAGGCAAGTTCGTAAACAACAATGATATTGATTCGATTTACTAAAAAAATTACTATACCTACTCGTGGAACTGGCGGATGTAGGAGCAAATTTTGTTATTTTAATAATGAGACTGACATAAATAATATTAATAATAATTAAATTGTATTTCGAATAACGTCAACTGAATTCAGATTTAAGTACCGAAAATTTGATTTAAGAAAACATCAGTTGTAATTCAAATCAATTCAGTTGTTAGAAAATGTCAATAAAATTATTCAGATTTTTTTGAATTTAAAATTTCTAAATTGTATTTTAAAAAGTTGTAATTTTTACCAGTAAAATCAAAATACGTAATTAGTGTTATTGTTTTTTTTTTAATTTAAAATAATTAAACCTCTATGTAAGCTAAATAAAAAAATACCGTGCGATCAAAAAAATATAAATTAGAGTAGGCAGTGATTCAAGTCCTTTAGATGGCAATCCTGATTTTTGACATCAAATGTCAGCGGAAACTTTAACAAGTTTGAGTTTTATTCCTTTTAGATGAAATAATGTTCACTTTAGAGCAGAAAATTTTTATTGCTGTACAAGAGGAAAACGGTGGACGGTCATTTTCACTTTCAGTTTGTGTGGAAAATTACCAGCCCAGATTACCAGTCAGTGTGTTGCCAACTGTAGATTTTAATCGATGCCTACTCTAATTTATTTTTTATTTGATCGCACAGTATCATAATCAACATACTGTCTCCATTGATCAAAAACTTAATTATTTTAAATTTAGGAAAAGGATACTTTTTTGTAGTATTTTTTGTAATTTAAATTTTTAAGTCCATCAATATATCCAAAGTACTCCTAATATTTGAAATAAATGCTTTCTAAAATAAAATTTACTAATCAAAATAAGATTTAGTGCTTTCTAAAATACAATTTATTTGTCTGAACTACTATTAACATTTTTTTAAATATATCTTACTATTTATGAAGTACCATAGAAAAAGGTTTAAGTTAAAATCTTTTGATTTTTTTTTTATTATATTTGTAACTGGTGATTTTTGGCCGTAAATATAAGTAAATTACGAAAACTTGTTTGTTTTACCACCCATAGTCGGCTAAAAAGCTTATATTAGGAGGAAAAACATTACGAAACATTAGGCTTTTAAGCATATCAGCAAAATAGAACCGAATTAACTGGAAAAGTCATTAATGTCTTATAAAAATAACGCTATAACAATACAATAGTTCTAAAAATTTTAGAACTTGATCACTTTTAGTTGACATTTTGTGGAGTAAAATTACACAGTAGAATAATCTTATTAAAACTGAAAATATTTTATTTTGGCAAAAATGCTTGAACAGATTAATTTTCTGTTTAAAAAATACACAAAAACGCTTAATGATAATGTTTTTTATAAATGATATTTTGTTTGTCACTATATATTTTGTCAAGAAAATTTATCAAATCTTTTTTTCTAGAACTCTCCTTACTTTTTAAAGGAAAGTAAGTTCTGTCTTTTTAATTCCCTCTCAAAGAGGTAAAAATTTTATCTTCTTTATAGAAACGGAAAAAAATGACTGCAAGATTTAATAGCGAAATTGAGATATCAAAAAAAATTGTTAAATGTATTACACAAGGGAGGAAAATGTATCTTTTTCTTCCACAGGTGGAACAACTCACAGAGAAAAACACACTTTACGCCCTTGTAATGCAAGTAATATTTCACAAATGTAAGGTAATTTAAGTCAAAGCATGTATTTATAAAAAAATATAGGAAGTTGAATAACTTGGCATAAACCCAACCAAAAACAAAACTTGAACAAAATATTATGCATAAAAATGTTTAAGAAAGTTGAGTATGATTCTGGAATAATAGAATACTTTGTATACCTACTTGAAAATAATTTTAATGAGTGCAGTTGACAACTACGTAACAAGCAAAAAACTGTTTGTTTTTTTTGGTGTCACAATTTAGTGTTTTTACAAGACACACGACTGTAAAGGTGTAATTAAAGTATTTTAAAAATAGCAAAAAACTGAGAATTTATTAACTAATACTTATGAATAATTTTTATCCCGGCGCATCCACCATTTTTTAATATTGGAAGTTTTTCTAAATTAATTGAAATTCGTTTTTCAGTGACATGTAAAACCATTTGGGCTTAAATTATAAAAGTGTAAAAATGATTATTGACTTGTTTAATCTGGAATTTACGTCTGAACGTTCGCGTGTCGTGATATTATAACGGTTAACGTCTTGTTTCTTTCGTTCTCTCTTAATGTTTCCCTCCGGAGCTCCGTCTGAAACGGCTGGATTTATTTACACGGCTGTCGCATTTCTTCGACATGCTGTTGACACTAATACGATTTTTCCTTTCAGGTTTATGTTAGTCCTCGTTTGTCTAATATTCAGCGTGTTGTCGACGATCGACACATACCAGAGCTTTGCCAACGAGACCCTTTTCTGGATGGTAAGTTTGTTATTACAGTTGTACATTTGATAACCTCCGCTGGCAATATCTCTATTTAGACAGAGTTGCTCAAACTCAGGCTTTTAATAATTCCGTTGCAGGAAATTTGCCTCGTGGTCTTCTTCGGCGTGGAGTATTTGGTGCGGTTGTGGTCGGCGGGCTGCAGGTCCAAATACATGGGCTTCTGGGGGCGGCTCCGGTTTATACGCAAACCGATCTGCATAATCGGTTAGTCACATTCAAGTTTCCGGTTTTTAGTAACTTTTCTTTTTTAGATTTAATTGTAGTGGTAGCATCGATCGTAGTCCTTACGTTAGGATCAAACGGGCAAGTGTTTGCCACGTCGGCTATCCGAGGAATTCGCTTCCTGCAAATCCTGCGGATGCTCCACGTGGACAGACAAGGGGGCACGTGGAGGTTACTGGGTTCAGTTGTGTTTATACATCGACAAGTATGACTTACGGTTTAGTTTTCGCGAAGTTGAAGTATTTTTTTCTGCAGGAATTAATAACGACTCTTTACATCGGATTCCTGGGCCTAATTTTCAGCAGTTATTTTGTTTATTTAGCAGAAAAGGACGCCGTAGGTGCTGATGGAAAAAATACGGGGGATTTTTCCAGTTATGCGGATGCACTCTGGTGGGGGGTTATTACTGTTACCACCATCGGATATGGGGATACCGTGCCCAGGACCTGGATGGGGAAGATTGTAGCGTCCTGCTTTAGCGTCTTTGCCATTTCTTTCTTCGCTCTTCCAGCCGTGAGTACGAATTGATAATATAAAAAAATGTATTTTTATTTCTTTATTTAGTTATTTTACATTTTCACTGAATTTCAGGGCTTAGAAATCGAAAAAAAGTCATGTATAAAAATACAGAATCTATCTACATTTAGTAAGAAAAATAATTTTATTGGGTGGAAAATAACCAAACAAAAAATGTATTTTAGATTCCAATTTTTCCATCAATAATAATACCTGTACAAAAATGTTATTTTAAGTTCGTGTATTCAAACACAACTTGTTGTGATTCAAGTCATTGAGTGTTTGTTAGTGGGTTTTTTAACAAAAAACTGAAATAACTAGTGACTTTATTCACGCCGGAGTATTTTTATTATTAGGAAATAGTTTAAGTTTGAATTTAGATGAAAGCAAATATTCATTAATTTGTGTTTCTACAAAAAACACAAAAATAAACTCCAAAATTAATCTCAAAATTAGTAATATGCAAATAGTTGTCTCAAATAACGTAAAAATTTAATAATACAGTTTAAAATGGATAAAATAGTTACGAGTCCGATAGTGTGAGCCCCCAGAAATTCTAATGCAAATCTAATAGTATGAAGTTTACACTGGAGTGAGTTTCGTCAAAACATTTGCGGTTTAGTTATTGTAAGTTCTACTCGGGGGCAATTTTAAATCATATAGTGTGAGTTCTATTCAGGGGCAAAGCCCCCGGCAATGTCGATATTTGCAAAGTACGCAGTGTGAGTTCTACTTGGGGAGCAAAGCCCCCTACAAATTTGACATTTTTCTAATTAAACAGTATTAGTTTTACACGAGAGCCGAGGCTGTTTCAACGACTACTTCTACAAAACATTTGCGAATCCGAGAGGATTTGCTTAATCAATTTTTCAGTACTAAACTGGAAAAAATTTGAATTTTTTAAAGTCAATTGAGGAAACAAATTTAATTTTATCATTTTTGAACTCACATGAAAACTGCGATCTGCGTTTTTTTTAGAACCCACTGAGAATAAAATTGACAAAATAGTCCTTTATCTAATTTTAATTTTTCATAGTTATTTGAAAAAATCAATTTAAATTCTTTTTTTTTCCATCTTTTCCCAAGCAAAGTTGAATTGAATTAAAACAGTTTTTTATGGCCAATCGGTGAGGTTTTTGTATAACTTGAATTTGATTGGTTGGACACATTTGTTAATTTATTGGTACGATTACAAGGGTCAATAATAATTATTTCACATTCATGTAATTACCACTACCGGTTTTTATTTCTTATTGGAAATCCGACAAAAAACCTAGCAACGATAAGTAAATCATTAAAATTTAAAAATCCTGAAAAATTATTGAATTCTGAATCGAATTTTTGTAACAGATAAGCGTTTAATGTGAGTTATCTTACTTTAATTAGGTCTAATTTTACACAATGGGCGAAGCCAACCCCAAAACCAATATGAATCATACACTTTTGATTATTAGACTAATAAAAAGGAAAAAAACATTCAATATTCAATGCGTTAAAGTTGAGTGTCATTGCCAATTAATTACGGCTTTTAAAATTCAACCAATTAGAACATGTCTTATATTTTTCGACAAGAAAAATTAAAATAATTAAAAATTTTGTTTCAAAATGCGGCTTCTTTGATTTTATTGTCAATCTCACTTTTTTTACTACTTATTCTTAATGAAAATTATATTTAGTTTAAAGCAAAGAAACAATAAAAACAAATAAAAGGGATAATTCTTTAACCTTTGAATGAAATTTTTATCAACTGTAGATGGTAAAACAACTATTGATAACTTTAATTAATTTCTATGTTCCATTATTTCTGTTAAAACTGTAAACAATTGTGCTAAATATGGTTTAAAATAAGACTTAAAGATAAGGTAATATTATTATTTTCTATAAATTATCGATCTAAATATCGATTATAAAAAATACAAAATTCGTGTTCTCGTTTTATTTATAAAAATTAGAAAATTTGGTTATCGCAAGATATAAAAAACCTTAGTTGGCTGTCGGTAGACTAAATATACAGTATGTCTCCGTATTAAGTTTACAAGAAGAAAAAATGTCATATTTGATTTCCCAAGACTGCAAAATAAATACAGCAATATTTGAAAGATCTCTCTCCTATAATAGAAAAAACCTTTGGTGACTAATTTTCGCAAAAAAATTAAGACATATTTTACTAATTCATAGTTTTTTTTCAAAATTGCTATTTGTTTTTTGTTATTTTTTTGTTGTTTTTTACTTTTTTTTAGAGTGCAATTTTTGTAAATTGTATTTCATTTATTTGTTTATTTATTAATTTTTCTATTTATTTATTTAGTTATTTTTGTTAAGGGGGTTAAGTTTGAATAGTATTTACTAGACTTTGTCTTCCGAGTTGTATTTACAATTATTACTATTTATTTATTTAAAAATTTTGCAAATTTGACGTTTTATGAAACGGGGCAAGCTACACTGTAAAAGCAAAAAGGTAATTCTATAACTATTAAAAATATAAAAACGTTTGAATAAGAGACTTAAAAATTGAGAAATGTAAAATTAATCAAACAATTCTAACGAAATAAGTGTAATTATTCTGAATTAAGTTTTCAATTCGCGTTCTATAATCTTGTTTAAGTGACAGCTTAGGTCGTGTACACACTTTAATTTTCTAGAAGACTTTTTATTAGGTTTTCAGTTCCTGAAAACCGACACTAAGCGTCCTGTGTGAGAGTAATTTTCGCTTCAGTGTCGAAAGTAGTTGTCATTTGATATTTTTCATGTTAAAATCATGTCGCTATCGTGTTACACCTAAAAATAATCGAGCATCAATCTTCATTATTATTGACACGTGTTCGCCCAGATTCGCCCCTGATTTTAGTGAGATAAATGGAAGTCAATAATCACAAGACTGACAAGAAAAAATGATCCAAATTAAAATAAATGCCACACAAACCCCAGTTTCCCAATTATCCAAGAATTAAAGTGTTTGCTCCATTATCGATTTCCCGGCCCGAAATTTATGAATTTTTGATCCCTCTTTGTGCTCGCTTCTAAACCTCAACTCTTCTCCTCTTGATTACCCCCAACCTGTTGTTTGCTTGAATTTAGTAGCACCTGAACCCAACAAAGCCTCTTGTTTGGCTTGAGGCTCTTAATTTTGACTGATAATTATGTAATAAACGCGACTTTTATTCGTTTTTCTATGGTGCAGGGTATCCTCGGTTCGGGCTTCGCCCTCAAGGTACAGCAGAAACAACGGCAGAAACATTTCAATCGGCAGATTCCCGCCGCCGCCATGCTCATTCAGTGCTTGTGGCGGTGTTACGCCGCCGACAAAAGTTTCAATTCGAGGGCGACGTGGCAGATTTATCTCAAGGATACGAACGGTTTCACCACCAACAACTCTTCCAGTGGGAGCGGCACCAATTGCAATATACCTCTTTCCAAGGTGAGACTCACATTCGATGACTTTTTTAGCGGATTTTAAGGGGGATGAAGGGGTAAACCTTATGGAAGTTGATTTGGAAATTGGACCTGAGGTGTACAGCGAGTTTTTGTACAAAAATCAAAATCAAAAGTGGTCTTTTTTGTATTTTTTTATCAAAAAACAATGTTGCGAAATACAACTTTGTTATTGGTAACTTTTATGCAACTGCATACTGATGTTCTTTTTAGGTGACAAACTATTATCAATTAATGTACTTTATTGTAACTAATGTAATTTGAAACATTACAGATTTGTCAACAAGAAGTTACCACCTAGGATTTGAAATTACGTTTTTTATGTTGTTTGTAACAAGAATTTTCAAAAGTAATTTTGTATGCCTAGGGTTGTTGACGATTGACGTTTTCTGTCAACCTGCTGTCAAATATCAATTGAATTATCTACAAGTTGGTAGGTGACTCAACCTAAATTTTGACACTGGTTAGGAATTTTTTGTTTGTCACCAAAAACCAACCTAACCAAATTTATGGGAGTAATTTCTTGTTGATACAACAATATGTTGTGGATTCTGGATACTTAGTACCTACTATGCTGAAAGATTTTTTTAATTTTTAATGAAAATTTGAAAAACTGATTGCTGGAAGTAAAGATATTGCAGTCTAAGGAATTGTTAATGGAATTTATAATGCAATTTTAAAAATGCGATTAATTTTTATCTAATGTTATTTTTTTACATGTAAATATGGATAGACAATAAAAGTTAAACAAGAAATTCATCTAACTTCTTTATAGATATTAATTTTCTGCACCACCTAAAAATATTTTTAAGTATACAAGGTGTCTCAGAAATGAGTTACAATACAAACTTATGTTTTTTTTAAATGAAACACTGTGCTTTTTGCATTTTTGGATGTCGCTTTTAGTTTTAATTTTAAACTAGACTTTTATTAGTTGATTTTGTTTATCTTGATTTAATTGTTGAAAGTCTTTCAAATAATGTTCTCATTTATTGTGCAACTGTATTTTATGGTTACTGAAACAATATTTTTTTTAATGCTTGAAGTTAAATACGTAACGTTTTATTTATCACTTGTAAATATATGAAATTTATGTTTTTATATAGAGAATTTAAAAATCTGTTAAAAACTAAACAGAAAAAATAAGTGTTTTATTTAAGTTTTAAAGCTTTTTAACTTTTTACAAACTTACACATTTTCTTAACTATTTGACTGCAATACACTAAATAAATGTTATAGCACTAAGGTTGTACTTATTTTACTTTTAGGATGTAAAAAATTATTTTTACATAAGTTTGTATTGTAATTTATTTTGAGGACACCTGTATATTTGTGCAAGGAGTTATATGAATTTATGAATTTTGTATACACATTTTTAAATATTTTAAGATTTTTAAAAGTCAATAATTGACTATTTATGAACTCCACAGATTTGTAATTATTGCGTCAAAATCTATCGGATACAATAGACAAGTTTAAATTGGATTTAAGACATGTTCAAATAAGCCATTTTTGAAAGGGGGGTATTTAAAAACTTTTATTATTTCATTTTGCAAATGTTTTAACCGGCTCTTATGTAAAGTGTTTCGGGAAGTCGATTAGCGTCGAGAAAATTGCAAAATTCGCAAATGTTAGAAGTTATAGTCGAATTTATGTTTTGGAAATTTTTAAATTTATTAGCAATTTTCTCGATAACTATTTATCGTAGGACAATGAAAATTAAATATACTTTTCAATATGCTAAACATAAAGAACTAGCGCCAATAATTCCGGAGTTATTAGCAATAGACCGCTTCGGGTACCGAAAATCGATAAAAATTTTCTCAAAAATCGAAAAATTGACAACTTCAAAATTGATTGAAATGCACTTCAAGGGTGTCGAAAAGTACACAAAACATTGTAGAAAATTCTTTCTAAGCTTGTAAAAGTTATAAAGCACATATTTTTTAAATTATGGTACACAAAAACAGTCCCAACATTTTTAATTTTTGGTAATTGCGACAAAACTGTACCACGAAAGTTACAGTGTTTTAAATCTTACCTACTCATGTAAAACTTTCCAAAAAAATCTTAAAATTTTTCATAAATTGTGAATATCTGTTTTAATTATTTTTTTAGCTTTTCTGATAATTAGAATAACATTTGATAAATTGGTAAAGAAATCAAAAATTAGTATAAAGAACAATCACAAACTGAAATTTTTTTTGGGACAATTTAAGTAAAATTTTAGGTTTTGGATTCTTAATCTTAAGGAATAAACCTTTTATAAGGTTGTTTTAATTCAAACAAGTTTTCAGAGGCAAGATCGAGAAACATTTATAATTCAAAAACAAGATGCAATCATCACGAAGGTGTAGAATTTCAGCAAAGCATGCTAAGTATATTCATTAAAAGCAAATGTATGTATGTATTTTAAAGCGTGACTAATGGATGTTATGAAATGTTAATAATAATTAAAATTAATATCGCTCTGAAAATAAAAATCTGACACATTTACCCAAAATCGTTAAATTTAATTTGCATCATCATTTTGTGTATTTGGGGCAATTAGCAATAAATTTTTAAATCAATTTCCGCAAAAGGTTTGTGATTAGATCCGCGACGACCCCGTTTTGCATCCATCACAAGAAGTGGATCACCAAAGCACACGAAATGCCAAAAACGATTCGCTTTAATAGCACTAGAACACGAACCTGTAAATTATCACTCCCGAGATGTGGAAAACTTTCTGTTTTTCTATCTAAACATCGTTGGATACAAAATGGTGGTCACATCCAATTTCAATAAAGCAATTTATCTAAATTTTCTCGTCCCAGTTTCCACTCTCCTTGTGCATGTTAGAAAGAAAATTAGACGTAAGCTAGTTTAAAGAGCTGAATAACAAGCTGAATATTTGACGAAGGTACCACCCGCGTCACTTATCAATACGAACGAAGTGAATAATTCATCGGCGATAAATAATTCACCTTAGGTGAGAAAAAGAGGGAATCTGTGAATAAGTAAATAACGGGAGATGTAGTTTAATGACGGGCACATAGTGTACAGTTTTCTTAGGCTAGTTCTAGATGCAGTGTTTGGTGTCTCGATGTTAAGTCTCCATGGGTTGGGTCAGTCCCTGATGTTGCAGGTGGCTAAGAAAGCGTCCGTTTTGAAACGTCGGAAATCGCGGAATCGCATGGAGGCGCCTGGAACGCCGCAGGGCGACACACCCGTCCAAACCGTCGCCCCCAACGCACCCTCCAGATGCGAGTCCGATTCCGACGTTGTTTTCTACATGGAGGAACCCAAAGCCGGTAAGCGCAAAATCCGTGCAAAACACCACAAAAGGAAATTATTCTATTTCTGAATAATTCCTTAGCCTAAAAATTAAACTGGCTAATTTTTGGTTTGCGACTTTGACATAAATTTGATTTAATTAATTTCTTCCACGTTAAATGCATAAAGAATCACAATATTTTTTTCACAAATAAATAAACTAATGTCTTAGTGGACGGTGACTATGAGTTTGTTTTGAACGGAACAGAATTTTGAATACGCCCGGCGAGGTGTCAAATGTCAGATTAATAATTTTCAATAAAATGGTACATACGTTAATTAAAAAAACATCCATTATTTATTACACACAGCAAAAATTGAAGGTTTTTTTCAATTATATTTATTTTATTAAAGTAAAGCTAAATATTAACCACCATGTTTATGGCATTTGAAAATAACATTACTTAAAAAAATAGTTATTTATTATTCTACGAGTTTGAGTGTAAATCGGACGCTTTTATTTTACCGAATGGATTTTAAAACCACGAGTTGGAGTAAAGCGTCCGATTTACATTCAAACGAGTTGAATACAACATTTTATTCTTCGAATTAGACTCAACAAGGCTTAAACTTGCTTTAAATCTGTTGAAAATAATCTGACGTTTCGTATTGAGAAATGCCAAACAGTTATCAAAACTTCCTTATACGGGAGAAAAACCGTAAATTTTGACAGGGTTGAAAAATAAAATAAATAATTAATAAATTTACTCGTTTGATAAAACAGCAAAACCCTATTTAGATTGTTAATTACATATATCGATAAAATATATATTTCAATTTTTAATTTGTTTTAAAGTTTAATCGTTCAGATTCGTTTGAAATTTAATAAAATTTTAATAAATTGATTATATGTATGTATGTAACAGGGTGACTTAAAAAGGTACGACATTGTTTTATTTGGCGAGAAAAAACTTTATTAGAATCTCAGATTTGCTTTTATATTTTTTCAAGGCCGCTTGGTTTTAAGAATATAAAACTATAAAGATACGTACCACAAATTGGCAACGCTGTAGTACATTTTGAACCACACATTTTGCCTGCACTCAATAAGTTTAAACGTTTGTTACTATAGAAACCAACAAATTTTTGATGTGCCGTTGCTAATTTTACCTCTTCAGAAAAGCTCTACATTTGACAGTTTTATTACTATTTTTAAGATTTTTTTATACATATTTTAATATGTTCTATGTTTTAAGTAATAAAACACAAAGTTATCTTTTTTTATTAATAAAAAATTAATATTAAAAATAAAGTTACATTTTTGAAGAGTTATCAACGTGTATCCCTATGATTTTCATCTAGTCGCCTATGGAACCAGTAGCGTGCGTAGGTACGGGCACGTAAAATATGTGATGGCAATTTTTTGCAATATTAAGAAAACACCCTGCATACAGATTGCAAGTCAGGTCAGAAGTGAGGTGGTAGAAGATACTAACTTTATAATAGAAAGAGCAGAAAAATATTTACTGAATTAACTAAATACACAATAAACTAGGTTTCGACGACTTTTGTTCACTTTCTGGCATAAATTTTGTGGCCTCGACTGGGTGTAATTTCTGCTGCTCTAACAGAAATGTTAGTACTTTTTACGTTTTACCTTATAAATAATTATATTAAAAAAATAGAACTTTACAACAATGCAAAACTAGAAATTATACAGGGTGCGCCAGAACACGCGCACCAGAGAAAAATGCCATGTAAGGTAAGATACCAGGAACATGTAAAAAATGTTAAAAAAAAATCTATCTATAAAAATTACTTAGTTATGAGAGTTAAAATTTTGCACTTTGACTCTATTTATTTCTGTTTGAAAAATATTTTTCCAAGTTTTTTCGCTACAGGATGTTAGAAGAGGAAACAAGAAAGCTGTATCCTGAACTGTAACTTTGTTTAATGTTATTTGTGGCTTTTATTGGCAAAATTTTTGTAGTTTTACTAAATAGTTATTAAAAAACAAATACAAGATCATCAGTATCATTAAATTGACATAAAAAAATGTCAAATGTCAAAAAATAAATGTCAAATTTTTTTGACAGATAGAATTTTTTAAACATTTTTCCAATATCCTGATATCCTAGTTCTATCCGAGTTCTGACGCAGCCTGTATAAACCAGTTTCTTTCAGTTACTTCTTATGTAATTGGAAGTTAGAAAATACAACTTAATTGTTTCATTCATGTCATCATAATAAAGTTTTCTTTTTTTTCAAGTAATTTTAGTAGTATACAGGGGGTTAAAAAGAGATTGTAAAATATTTAGGTAATTATTTAGGTAATAATACGGACCAAAATAAATAAAAAAAGTTTTACTTCCTCCGTCGAAAAGTAAGTGTCCGATTTCGATTTTTTTCCTGTCCAGAAATAAGTGTCCGATTCTCTTTAAAAATCATATTTTATTGAAACATAACTACAACTTAACTTAATTGCAATACAATAACGTGACTCAAAAATTTTTAGGAGTCATTTGAGTTATTTAAACTGAATTGATGATGTCTTGTGATAAACGTGAAATAATAGACATGGGTCCGCAAAGTAACGGTTTCGGAAATATCGAATGTGAAAATTTTTAGAATTTTTACTAGAAGCTTCTCTTTTTGTTTGAACAGACTGCAAATAAATGTTTCAAAAAACAAATAATTTTTGATATCTCCGAAACCGTTACTTTGCGGACCCATGTTTACTAAAACTTTTTTGTTTGTTTTTGTTCACACTACAGTGGAAGCTCTTTATAACAAGAACTCAAGGGCCAACGTATTTGCGCGTTATAACCGATCTTCGCTATAAACAGTCATGGATAATAAAAGTTTTTGCACACGTACTATGCAAATTATTTATTAAATACGAACTAACAAATTGATATTTTTTCTTTGATAGAAAATGTTTTTCTTGTCGAGGACGACATATCGAAACGGAAGGACAAAGTATTCTCTGCTTGAAAAGTTATTCAAGACTAAGAAAGTGAGAAGAATAAGACAATTAGCACGCAAAAACATTTCCAAAAAAATTCTAGTACACAATACGAAAAGGAGACTCGCAGAATTTTTATTTCTTCTAGAAACTCTCGTTATAACCGATTTGTTTCCGAACTTTTTCAGAATTTTTCGCTATTACTGATCTTGGACAAAATAAAAGTATATCCATCTCAATTCCAGAAAAACACTCGCTATAGAGGGAGAGTTTTACAGAGTTTAGTATACAAAACAGCAAGGGACCAGACAATTTACTCGTTATAGCCGATTTTTCGTTATAACCGAGACGCGTTATAGAAGAGTTCCACTGTATTACGTTCTAAAATATTTTACAATCTTTTTTTAACACCTTGTATACTTTTTATTTTTTATAATAAACATGAGTGTTAAGTGAAGATAATATTTGTACATTGGATCGATGTCTCGCAGCTTAAACTTGAAACTTTCATCATTATTTCTCCCTAAAATTTCTCATCAAAGCTGACGTTAAACCGCGAGTGCACAAACATTATCGACTTGCCGGATTATTAATCACCGTCTGATGTTGTATTTAGCACGTGTATGAAACGCATCATCATTTTTCTCTTTTTGTGTAAAAATTCTTCACTAAAAGTCGCTTTTGTGCCTTTATTAGTCTGATGGCAAAATCGATACGACTTTCTATTCACAAACGCTTGTAATTTTTCCCCAGGCACCCCCAACCGTGTCCGCCGAGGCGAACGCGAGAGCTCTCGTGGGGCCGTCTTCACCAGCCAGACCAGCACCGTCACGGAGGCCGCCAGCGACGACATCGACGACCTCGACGGCGAGCTCCCCCGGGTGACCCAGTACGGCGCCACAACCCCCATAACTCCCCCTAACTGTATTTTTCCAGACTGACGGAGGCCCACAAAAACGCCATCCGCGCCATAAGAAAAATCAAGTATTTCGTAGCCCGACGGAAGTTTCAGCAGGCGCGGAAGCCCTACGACGTGCGGGACGTCATCGAGCAGTACAGCCAAGGCCACCTCAACATGATGGTGCGCATCAAGGAGTTGCAGAGGAGGCTGGACCAGACGTTGGGCAAGCCAGGGAGTTACCTGGCGGGGATCGACAGGGTCGGGAATGTTAAACCCATGACGGTGGGGGCGAGACTGTACCGAGTCGAGCAACAATTGGGCACCATGGACAAGAAGTTGGACGCCTTAACCCACATTTTGAATGCGATGGCACAAAAAAATCAACCGCTGAAATCCATCGAGGATGATGTATGAGGGACGGGCATATCGGTGCAGCAATAATCTTGCAACTACATATCCGGCGGGATTCTCTAACTTGTACATAAGTAGTTTAAGGGAATTTAGTCAATATTCAAAACTAAGCATGGTATTATGGGGCACACGTGTACATTGATCAAGGATCAATTGTAATATATATTTTTAGTCACTTTAATTAGATTATTTCCATATCTATATCTAGACCGTGCCTATTTAGATTTATATGAAAAGTAAAAATAGGGGGATGCGAGTTGTCTCGAACACATGTGGGGCGTATAATAGCTCTAGAAGTTTTTAATATCATAATCAAAATAATGGTTTCAGACAATCGTTACGAGGTAAGTTAGTTAGTGGCAAAGTAAGTTCAAAATTTCACTGAAAATTCTAGAAAAAAGAAATATGTTGTACCAAAAAAATACTACTGAAGATCAAAATTATATAATATAACACCAGAGTTTTATTTGTGACCTGGTTTATTCCAATAAATATAATGACTATAAATACAGGAAACAATCGTTGAAAAACTTCGAGGGGTGGTTCTCTAGATCAAAATAAGAAAAATGTTTCTATATACCAATGTCCGGAAATGCTTCTTAATGGAGTTAGGGCGATAACTCGACTATATCACCAGTACATTCAGGGCCAAAAAAATACTCCAGATACAAAATTTTGTGAATTTATGTCTATCGGTTACTGAGATAATTGAAAAAAGGCCTTTTGTCCGCTATTTTCAGAGGGGTTCTAGCCCCTTGAAAATTGCGGACAAAAGAGAGGCTCTAGCTCCCACAATTTTTCAACGATTTTTCGGACACCCTGCGTTTTATGGTCATTATTTAAGATTTATTGAATTTAATATTAAAATTGTTTTTTAATACATTGGCACTTTTGTGAGAAATTTTTTTTTACATTAAATATTATTGTCACTGTTTTCTGTTTTCTTTGATAAATTGAACAAAACACATTTTTTTTTAATTTTGAATTATTAATTGTTTCTTATTGTTAATTTTTTTGCGAAACTAGTCAATAACGCATTAACCATCTGCTTAGTACACTTAAAAATCTAAATAAGTTTAGTAGATAAATACATGCAGTCCGAACTAATTATTGGAAGAGGTTTTTCGGAGTATTGATTTTTTGGAATATCGAATTAGTTTTCTATTTAAGTAAAATGAATAAACACCAGAAATATGTAAACTTATTTAAAAAATTAATAATTAATTATACAGAGTGAGTCTGGTAAAGGTGAGAAATTTCAGGGTAGGATATTTAAAATGTGTTCAGATTTTTTCCATCACATCAAATTTTTAACAATTCAAGAAATAATACATTTTTTTTGCATAATTATTTTTCTAATTAATTTTACATCAAAATAATCGTTTTATTAAGCAAAAAATTAAGAATTTTCAACATTTGCAAAAATTTTATGTCTACATTTTCGTGATGTTTTTTCTTCATCGCTAGCAAAGTTTCTTTTTAACATTTATCAGTAGTCATTCATTTCTGTGTTTTTTACATATTAAGAATTGCTTGAAATGAATGCAAAAAATTCTGTAATTTAATAAAAAGTAACATTTTTATCTTGTATGTTTGACATTAAAAAACTGGACCTGATACGCAAAAATGGTTTGTTTTTTTTAAGTTGAACACATAAAATATTAGAAAAGAAGCTAAAAATATTTAAAACATCAAAACTGATCTGTATAATAGATATTAATTAATCTTCATTAATTTCTAATAAAAATTCTTTTTTTTTTAAGTATTTAAAGCATTGTATATTAAAAAGTCGTACGTGTACTGTTAGTGCTGCTTTATTTTTGCTCAAAAGTGTATTAAGAAAGTAAGTAACAAGTTTTTTCCCAATAGGGAATAAAGTGACGCTTTATTCCCTCGTTTTTGATCAATAATCTGGTACTTTATTTCTTCAAAAATAAAATAAATTAAATATCGATTTTCACTCTTAAAATTGCAATTGAGTGAGTGAACTGAATATTTTGACAAATTATTTGATATTATTTGACAAATTTATCATTTTCTTATCTTATTATTAATTTAGACTATTGAGGGAAAAGTTATCATCTCTGGAATGGACATTGCTAATCCCTACATTCTCAAAATTAAAATAGTTGTTTATTCTCCTGAGAAATAATTATCTTATTATTAAATAACTTTCTTACATGAAGCAACAGATGTTGGCTACTTAAATTATTCTATTTTAAGCGTTTTTTACTATTACTTTTTATGTTGGTGGTAATTATTACTGAGAAAATGATGTAGTTCTATTTATATTTTGTCTTTTTGTTTTTTTTTTTATTTAATTTATTGTCAATCAAT
This sequence comes from Tribolium madens, assembly GCF_015345945.1. Lineage (NCBI taxonomy): Eukaryota > Metazoa > Arthropoda > Insecta > Coleoptera > Tenebrionidae > Tribolium > Tribolium madens. The sequence goes on along the minus strand of NW_025400985.1, from coordinate 11,781,919 downwards.
CAGGTCAAGGCGATGAAAGATAGGTATATCCAAAAATAGATCTACACCTAGCTTTAGTTTTTTCTGTTGAAAAAAGTAGCATTTGTAAACACTGAATGATTATGTAATTTTCCTCATAATATCTTATTTTTGCCAAAGAATCAAAATTGGGTGATATGCGTGCTCATGAGTGACTATTTTTAAGCTGCTGTGTTCGAGATGCCCGTATCTATAGTACAAGGTCTGCCCTGTATAGCAAAAACTTGTCGACAATCTATTTTCTGACTCGTACCGAGTTGTGTATAGCCTAACAATATCAAAAGAAAGATTTAAATATCCAACTTTCTTATAATAACCCACAGCTTCGTCACATTGGACTTTTCGCGAGATGTATCAAGGGTCCAAAGAACGAAATGTTTTCTTGTAGTTCGCTACAACTCTCTAGAGTAAGCCTTAAAATAAAAAGAAGATGCATTTTATTTAAAAACGCCTCGGCCGGTGATGCGGGAACTGGAAGCGTGCCATCGGAAACAACGAATGTCTTTCCCCTTGCGGCCGACGGACTTTTGTACATAGACAATTCTTCATGACTTATTTAAAGAGTGCCTCTGCATCTGTGATTTGCACATCTTACTATTCACTGTTTTATATACAACCGAATTATCGAACGTTTGGACCAAAATTCAATTCCGGAGCGAAAGCGATTCTTGACCTGATCGAAATTGAAAACGGTTGAGATGGGATGAGTCGCTTTTGCCAACTGAAACTTTTCCAACTCATACAAACACACAACACGTTCATAGAGGAGACGCCGAAATCGATCAACGGCCAGATTGAGTGCTATTTCCACACTGAATCTCGCCGAATTGTTAAAACATTCTTCATTTATTCAATAGTTCTAAGGATATTCTAAATTTATTCAAACGAGTCTCGAATCTTCCTTGTCGAGCGAATCCCTCAGATATTACCTACACCACTCACAGAAGGAGAAAGTGACACAAATAATAACTTTTTGTTAATTTCATCGAGGTTTAATAGAAAAACTAACAAAGAAAAGTAATATCTGGGATTTTCGGTCTGGTTAATCTACAAAAGTGCCCTAAAGTCTTTACATTTTCAATCATACCGTAGTTGCCTCTATTATCCCTTGATATTTTACTAGTTGAGTGTAAGTGAAGTCGTCTCTCCTGTTTTGTTAAGTTTTCGGTGCGATATGCTTAATCAATTAGCAGCTACCTACTATCAAAGTAACGACGTAATATTCGTCAATACTAACGTAATAATAATGATTTTGTGATAGATTTTAAGCACGTTTTTGACTTAAATCACTCTGTTGTATTTTATTGTAAATATTTTTATTGATAGTTATTAGTATGCTCACAAAGTTCGTGATCAATAAATTAAAAAAATAAAGCATCTATTAGATGTAATAACGTTTAAACAAGATTCCATGTCATTGTAATTTAGAAATCTCTTGACGCAATATTTATTATAATAGCAATTTGAAGCTTTTACTTGATCTGTAATTAAAAATGATATTGTAAGAAATAAATCATTTCCACGTAAAACAGCGAGTTTTATTAACAACATTAATGAATTACGACTAGATTAACAATTAGCACCACGCTAGCGTCCCAAAACAGCGCCATCTTTGGTCGTTTCACTGCACGTTACTTAACTCACTCGAATGTCTTGATAAATTATCAACATCTTCTTCTTCCGCTTTCTCCCCCTCTTGTAACTCGCGCACATTCCCCGGAAGGTAATCCTTCCAACTCCTAAACAAATACCTCGTGAACTTTCTCAACTGTCTAAACTTGCAATAAGTAGCGCCCTCTGCCGACTCCAGTTGCTGAGTCTGGATCAGAAATCCCTTTTCCTTGAACGTCTGCTCCAACTTCTCCCTCTGAAGCGACTTCCGGGACTTTCGTTTCTTGTGTCTGTGCAAATCGGGAGTTGGGGGCGCTTCCGGAGTCAATAAAAACTCTTGACTTGGTTTAGTCCCAGTGAAGTCGACCGGAGCCACCGGATAAATCTTCTCACCACTGGCTTGAAGAAACGCTCCGGTGCTGGACCCCTGTGAGTTATTAATTTGCTGTTGGAGGGTCTCCCGGGGGAAAAACTCGTACCCCCGCATTGACTTATCACCCGTTCCGCTGTAGTACCGGAAATTACCCCCAGAATCCACCGAGAGCATTTTTTTCTCTTGGAGACTAGGTTTAGCCCCTCCCGTGAATTTAAATTTACAAATACTGACTTCAGTGGCGGAGTTTGTGTTGTTTTCGGGGGGGATGGGTGGAATGAAGATGGCGGAACGCTTCCGCTTGGTGGGGGTTTTATCCGTTGAGGAGGAAGCGTTCCGTTTTGTCTTTTGTTCAGGGTGGGGGTCAGTCTCTTCGGGTTTTTTGCGGGTCTTGGGGACGATTTTGCGAAGCTCGGGTTCGGGATCTGGAGGAGGGGGGCGAGGGCTGTGACTGGGAAGAGTGTAGCTGTTATTGGCCGCCATTCTTTGATAATACATCAATTGTTGTTGGAGGGCCATAGGATGGATGAAAACTCCAGCATTGGGCCAATAGACGTAACCCCCGGGAGCTTCCGAAGTGGGGCTGGGGGTACTCAAGGACTCGGATCGTGGTTCAACTTTACCAGGAGAGGGAGTTTCGTGAATAAACTCCACGTCATCGTCACTCCCTGGCTCGGATTTCACCTCGGTGGAGTAACTATTGTCATTTTTTCTTAAAAGTCTGATTTTCAAATGGTTCAAATCACGAATACACAAGTTCAAAGGCTCGTTTTGATCACTTTTTTCAGTAACATCAGTTTTCTTTATTTCCTGAGTCAGTCTTTTCTCCAAAAGGCTACTAATGATCCTGTTCTGAACATCACTTCTGCTCCCCGTCTCCTCTTTAGTTCCTTCACTCTTCCTATTGGTCTCCTTCTCCAAGTAGCTCTTCGGATTGGGAGTCCCCGGAAAAATCGTCCCATAATTCTTGTAAATCAAGTGACAAATATCCGCTTTCTTTGGCTTTCGTCCTCTTCGAGGCTTCGAATTGTCCAAAGTCATCTCACCCATGTAGGGCAAGTCCTGGAATTTGACAACTCGATTCGGAGTTGGTTGAGGCGAAGGCTTGAGGGGAAAGGAATGTCCAGGAGGTGGCTCAAAAGACAGTTTCTTCTGCAAGTCAGTGATCCTTTGGAGCCAACTTTTGATCGACTCGTTGGGGTTTTGCTCCGGAATTGGCGGAAGCAGGCGAGGGGGCGCCTCGATGAACTCCTCTTCATTCGTCGCAGAGGAGCCCCCGGATGATACCTCGACCTTCTCGATATCATCTTCAAGGTTGATTCCTTCGAACTTGCGAGAGTCAAACCTAAAAAAACAACATTGTTTAGACCAATGGCAGATTTCAAAAAAAAAAAAACAAAAATATAGCAAAAAATAAAGTGTTTTTTGGTTGTTGTAAAGAAAATTATTTCTAAAAATAAATTATTCAAAAAAAAGTTATTTTTTATTAAAACATACAAACAAAGTTTATTTAATTACACTGGGCTAGACAGGGGTAAATTGGCCCCAAAAGAATCTGAGACAAAAGATTCTTATTTAAAGAATTATGAAATACAGGATGCGCCAGAACTCGCGCCCCAGAGAAAAATGTCATATAAGGTAAGATACCAGGAACATAGAAAAAATTTAAAAAATATTATCTATAAAAATTTCGAAGTTATGAGAATTTAAATTTTGCATGGAAAAATAATTTTCCAAGTTTTCCTGTTACAGGTTATTCTATTTATTTGCGTTGGAAGAATAATTTTCCAAGTTTTTTTGCTACAGGTTATTAGAAAAGAAAACAAGGAAGCTGTATCCTAAGTTGTAACACTGTTCAATGTTATTTGTAGCTTTTATTGGCAAAATTTTTCTACCTTAACTAAATAATTGTAAAAAAAACATATACAAGATCATCAGTATCATTAAATAGACATAAAAACATGTCAAATGTCAAAAAATAAATCTCAACATTTTTTGATAGATAGAACTTTTTAAACATTTTTTCCATGTTCCTCGTATCTTATCTTACTTATTTTTTTTTCTCTGGGGAGCGAATTGTGACGCACTCTATATATAATGTAATTTATGTTATGTTGTATATTCTAAAAAAATAAACTTGATTTTTAAAAATTATGACATTTTTTTGTAGGCCCTTAAACAACGAGGTTGATATTTTTGCAAAACTAAAGACATTTCAAATGTCACTAAAAAAGTAATTAAATTAATGTAGATTTGTTTTACACAGAATAGAAGTCTGAACAAATTTTCAAACAAATTTTCACCTCGCTTTTTTCTAAAATTTTAAACATGCTGTGACGTAAACTTTTCCGGCATTTTTAATGCTAATAATAGAAAAAATTGATATTTGCCTGTAACAAAACTGCAAAAACCTTCAGTTTTAATTTTTTGATGATGTTTCTTAATTAATTAATTTCACATTTAATAAATTTTAACTGCAGACCGCAGAAATAAGCAGGTTTTTGCTTATTTAATTTAATTTTTCTAGACTAAAATACTAGAAAAAAAAATACAAATAAATATAATTATAAATATAAAATAAAGTGTTAAAAATAATGAAGCCAAACAAAAGCTTTCAAATTTTAGTTTCATTTAGTTTTATGTCTAAAATTCCGTAACCGAAATTGTACGCTGACAGACTACTTGTAATACTTCAAGCACGAAGAATTTTTTTTTATTTTTATCGTTTCTGGGAATAGTGGGAATCTCATCAAAAGAAAAAAGGCCAATTCCGAATTAAACAGAGTTTGAAACCAGATTAAAATTTTTAAAATCGATTTTGTTTCCGGATAGCACAAACTTCTCGATAACCGGGTCTCTACTGTATTGTCAAAAAAAAAATTATTGACATTTTGCTTATTTGACACAATTGTTTTTTTGGTTTTGTACTTTGTTTGAAGACGGTTTTATAGAAAAAGCACTGTTAAAATCAAAATCTTCTAGTTTCTGAAATTCTTGGCCCACAGTGAGTTTGGGCTCGTGTCCTCTTTATAAATACTTTACAAATTACATAATTTGTGCAAAAATTAATAAAAAACACCGATTTGTAACTTCGATAACTTTTTAAAGCGTTTTTAACTTTTTGTAATTGAAAAACTCACTTGGGATCTTCTGATATTTGAGCAGACGTTTTGGGTTCAGGCGATTCTCTGCTGTCATTGAAGGTCATTTCCGGTGCCGGGGTCTCATCTACTTCTTCGCATTGCATGTTAACCCCCTCTGTAACAAGAGTAGAGTGCGTGGTCAAAAACAGTTGAAACGTGTTCGGAAATGCATTTTTACTTCCGGTCGGTACTCACTCTCGTTCATTTCCGTTGCATTCGTGCATATGAATCTGTCAAATCCCGCACACGCGAAATTTTTCGTGGTGTTCGCACTCTGTTATTATTTATTATGCGAGTGATTTGGGCGCCCGAAGACGACTTTGGCCGTAGAAGGCGCGCGACGTCGGCTATTTTCGGCGTCGGGACGCCCTCTCTCCTCTTAGGTATATTCTGAATTTGGCCGTTGGTGTAATACGAGATTGAACCATATTTGGTACTCCGGCCTCACTCGGTTTATTATTAACCCGTTCTTATGTTCCTCCCGCCTCCGAGCATTTCCGTCGCTTTTCGGGATTAACAGGCGCTCATTTTTTCCCGACGCACTTTCTTGTCAATTAATTCCTGGTATTTTTAAAGTCGGACTAAAAATATGCGCGCGAGGCATAATCATTTCGATTTTCACCGAATTTTCGAAACAAACGCAGCAGGCCAAGCTTTAGGGGAGGTTGCACCCCTCACGTGACCGCAATGGCGGCGCGAGGGGAAGCAGTGTCGTAACGGTTGCGTCAAAAAGTGTTTATTGTTGACGTGAGTCAATAGAAAAGTGTGAATCAACTTGCCTGAATTTCGTAGACACCATCCATGGCACTAATTAATAATCAATCACCTCATGATGTCACCGAAAAAATTGTGCGAAAATTGTGACAGGTTGAAGCGTGGCTCACGTCGCACTGCGAAACGCAGAAAACGTCTCCTTTCTGTTGCAAGGCTCAATTTACTGCATTAATCACGTAAATACTTTGAGAACGTGTAGGTTTTCATTCAGGGCGGGCGAGCGGCACATGGAAATTCCGCCAACTTTTATTAAGCGGCTGGGAGCGCGCAACGACCAATCCCAATCAACGCGACACTCCACGTGATGCCAAAAACGCCCCCAAACGGCACGTGGTCACGAAATAATTTTGTACAAATGATTTTTGTTTTGGATCGGCTCTATGTGAATAGTGGTACGAATGTTGCGTGGACCTGTCAAGTGAGCACGTGGGTGGACCAGTGTTCTCCACCACCAACGTCCCCCCTCCAGCGGTCATTAAAGAATCTTCGCACCTTCCGCAGGAATGCCAAATGCAAAAAAAATCGCCCTTCGCACTCCTGTCCCCCATTCAATTACTTTGAACTTGTTTACTGGCTTTGTTCCAAGTCTTGGGATAATTTCCGCAAGTGTTGGAAAATCGTCCCAGATGTGGAAATATGGGTCCGTTACCGGTCGCATAACTGTCCCAAATGGGTTTCAGATCGAACGCAGAAGGAAGTTACGTAGGAAAGGCATTGCGCGCTTATAAATGGAAATCGTGCAACTCTGGTATTTGATGTTTTTGCACCGGGGGCGGCTCGCGGAGGCGGCCGTTCTTACCGTATAAAGACAAAGGCTTGCCGTAAGAGAAGGTCGCAAGTACCAGGCGCGGTACAGCCGAAAAATTCCAGATTATTACCAATTCCACCACCGAGAAAGTAAACAAACCTCAAGGCGAGTTTACGGTTTATTTTTGTTTGCCAAACACTCGCGAGCCTACTTATTGTCCTTATTGGAACGATGGTGTAGGCTAGGATTATGGTATAGGCGCACCTATCGATGATTTTTATTACATTTCAACATTTCGGTCGATAAATCACGATTTAAACCCAAATTATTGCATATTTATGAACGGTAACGGAGACTTGACACACGTGGGGGCTAGCCTTAATACCACCGATAACATGTCAATCGCGACGCAAATGGACCGGGAAGAAAAAAAACAAATTTATTACGACAACTACTAGCGTGAATGCAGCTTTAGCTCAAACAAATTTGTAATTCAATGTTCCTTGAAAGCATTGATCATAATTGTAAGTCCAATTTGCCATTAATAAATTAATAACAGCTTTTGTAGCATTTTTGTAATGCGTTTAGAACATTTTTAAAGCCCAATTGTAACGCAACTTGAGCTCGCAAGTAGCTGAGTAATCCTACAAACTGTAATTAATCACTGACTCATTGAGTAAATAATAGTTTAAAAACATTATATACCTACAAGTTTATGTTATTGCAGTTTATACCTAATAAATTTATCCAAAAAAAAGTAGTGTTATTGGTGTAAAAGCACCTTTAGTCGTATGATAAATCCGTATAATTGGACTTGTTATTAATTAATTAAAGTCTTTGAGGTGGTGTTAGTGTCCAATTATTACAGTTTTATGGCACAACTTCTAAAGATAAGCTTTATAAACATTAATTTATCAACACGGTGACATTTAACAAGTGTAAACGCCCCTTTAGTCTCAAAATACTGCGTGATTCCTCGAATTACTACTAATTAATAAATTGAGAATTTTAATGGATTGTAATAACTTTTTTAAGTCGCAGTTATTTCAGATAGTGTTTGTTTAGTGTTTGTCCCCAAATTAGAAGATTACATAAGTGATTGCGGAAGATTGAGGTTAGGTTTCCTCATGTCCCTTACTCGCCCTTGACCTGGTAAGTAATTTCGCCCCATTGCGCATGTTTTGCTTAAGGTCGGGGGGTCACCAGAGCCAAGTTTCAATGAAGTTTTTTCATGAATGGTCCAATTATTTTTTATTGCAAGGTCTCGGCATTCCATTCATGTCGCGCTTAATTGTGCTTTTGTGAAAAGCAACCAAGCTCGGGTATTCCCGTGTCTTCGAGACACCTAATTATAGGTAAGTAGATTAAAACGCTGGCACACCTTTGATGAAAAATGTTAATTTTTGTGTGGGCGACGGTCCCGAGGTCAACGTATTAGCCAGGTGCATATTTCCACTTGTTCTGATTTATGCCCATAATATACCTACATCTATGGCCGTATTTGGGAAAGTTGATTGTAAAAAACGCAAAAGTTTGGGAAAATTGCTCCATCATGATGATGTGACGCAATTAAAAACGGAGATGTTTTAATCTTCTTGTTTTGGAGAGAGGAGGTGACAAAAAGAGAGTCTTTCGCAGTTTTGGTGAGATAAATGACTCCGCTACCGGGAAAATGGGGCTGCGTGGGCGGAAATGTTGATACAGAAGTACTTTCATTTCGTATAAATCATAACGAGGCTAAGTGATAATTGGATTTGGATCGTCTGACAACACCTGAGAGAAATCGAGGCAAATTTTGAACAAACAAGTGTTTGTTTTTATTCCAAGATTTGATGGAGGTCTTGTAAAATATCACTTTGGTCCACTCTGGGAGGGATTTCTCCTCGTTTTTTGATCCCGATCGATAAATTCCGTTCGATCGAACCCAAACACCCGTTCTTGAGAGTTGTAAAAGGACATCAGTGCCCACACTTTTGCACTAATACGGCATATCTTTAAATACATAAAATATTGCAATTTTCAGACTGGTTTTGCGACTGCCCACATCATAATTGTCTCTTTTTTATGCGCGAGTCGTACATAAAAATGTTTAGAAATTGGATTGGGTCGTTACGCGTAGGATGCTGACTTCATTAGGTATCGAAATTGACGCCTTTATCGTTATCAACCTGCACTCTCTTCAAATGTCGATTTGATTGCTTCAGTGTTGCCAGGTGTGCTGAAATTTCACCAGATCTGGTGATTTTCATGTTAGTCTGGTGATTTGGTGAAGACTTTTGGTAAAAATTTTAATTTCTAGTGATTTTTTGGAAATGAAAAAAAAAAGGATTTTCGAGCATTTTCTGCGTTTTCAACCAGAAACTTCATTATTTCGTCATTTTTCTTTAAAAACTCGAAAAACCAACAAATTGGTTAAAAATAATTCTGTTTGTTTTTTACAAGATTTTACACGACAGGATATTTCGCAAAATTTTGTTAAAAACAATTCAACAAATTCGACCAAAAATGGCGTTATTTTTGTCCTTTTCAAGTGTTTAAGCACGTTTTTGAGATAAAAGCAAGTAAATTCTAAAAATTTTGTTGTAGCAGGCAAAAAAATTACAAAATTAAATCGAAATTAATATTAGTTTTAGCTTGTTTTGCTCGACTTACTTTGTTTTTGAACCAGAGGCTCATGTACTTGTCCAAACACGCTTAAAAATCATAAAAACAAATAATATTGAAGTTATTTTGTTTTGTTTCACTCGATTTAATTGTTTTTTTAGCAAAATAAGACAAAAATAAGCCGATAATGTTTTTAAGCACGTTTTTGTACTACAGTTTCAGGTTTTTTGCGAGATTTCGCTAAAACGAACTGAAAAATCAACATATAAAGTCGAAAATTACATTAACTTTGCATTTCTTGAAAGTTTTAGCACGTTTGTCAGCTAGAAACGCAATTAATTTTGGTTAAAAACAAGCCAAAAAAAACAGAATTAGACCCATAATGATATCATTTTTTCCTTTTTCGAAAGTTTAAGCAGATTTTTAAGCCGAAAACTCTGTTTTTTGCAAGAATTTGCCATAGCGTGTCAAAATTCACTAAATTCTTGTAAAAGAAAGATTATGTTATGATATTTTTACCTAATTCTTAGGCCGTAAAAAAAATCGAAAACCACCAAATTGGTTAAAAATAGTTCTATTTGTTTTGTACTAGATGTTACTAAACGGATATTTATGTCTTTTTCGAACGCTTTTTCAGGTAGAAACACAATTATTTTGTAAAATTTTGTTAAAAACAAACCACGAATTAATAAAATAACTAAAAACGGCCTTCTTACGAATGTTTAAGCATGTTTTTGAGAGATAAAAACACAAAAAGTTCGAAATATAGCATTAAAACAGGCAAAAAAATTACAAAATTAAATCGAAATTCATCTTTTAGCTTGTTTCACCCAAATTCTTTCCTTTCTAATTCAGAGATTCATTTATTTTGCAAAATCTTGTCCAAACACGCCTAAAGATGACAAAAAGCATTGGTATTGATGTTGTTTTGTTTGTTTCACTCGATTTTAACTGGTTTTTGAACAAAATTGAAACAAAAATATGCTGAGAAACCACAAAATTTAGACAAAAATGCTTTTGAGCACGTTTTTTTAAATTTAAGTTTTTTTCGATAAGCAAACTAAAAAAACATGAAATGAAGCCTAAAAGTGTATTATTTTTTGAGCCTTTTAGCATGTTCATGTTTTTCAGCTAGAAACGCATTTATTTTGCAAAATTGTGTTGGAAACAAGCACATCACAGAATTGCTGCAGATTTTAAGCTGAAAACTGCGTATTTCGCGAGATTTGACCAAACAAATAAATCTGGTGAAATTTGGCAAATTCGGAATTGGTGAATTTTATGTTTTTGGCAACACTGGATTGCTTGTTTATTGAAACCAGAGGTCAGGTACCACCGTACTTGTTACCTTACAGGATTACGACAAGAAAATTTTTTTCAAAGAATTTATTACACCTTAGCATTTACAAACATTGTACAAGAAAATTAATTAAAAATGAAATCTACAAAGAACGCCTTGATTTTCTTCCATGTTTTTTTCTCGCGTTTCTTGTTGGTCAACTTCTCCGCAACTTCAGTTATGACTTCGGTGCAAAACTCGACCAACTCCTCATGGTCTTTCGGCCTCACTCTGCATTTGGACTCTTGCTCCTTGTTGGACATTGTGATGTAGTCCAAAGTCTCCTTAACACACGACCTGCTGATGTCCTCCAAGTTGCTGATACGGTCCTGGATGCTGGCATTTGGGGGCGTTGGACTTCGACTGGAATTGAACCCTTCATCGGCACTCGCAGTTAGTTGACGTCGCAATTCTTCAACTTTTTGCCGTTGATTGTCAATTTTCCTCTCCATGGTGGTCAAATATTCGAGTAAATTGTTTTTGTCCTCTGATGGACCACCTAATATCCACAGAAATCAGTAAATGAATGGAAAAATTGGAAAAAGACTTACAAGTGTCGTAAACGTTGTCGTAGTGATCTTCAGGAGTCCAACCTCGGCTCAGTTGGAGTTCCTCGGAAGAGCTTTGGCTTGAGCGATGGACTTGGACTTTTGTTTCTTTCTTCACCGAAATTTCTTCAGTCGAGTTGAGTTTTTGGACACCTTCTGTCGATTTCTTTAAGTCATTTTTCCCGAACAAATTCTTTGGGGTTTTTTGATAAGACGAGTCGAGTGATTTGTTTAAGATTCTTCTCTTAGTCGAAGACCGAACGAAATCGTGGGTGTGTTTGGTGCAACGGTCACAACTTTGCGGTGTTGTGCCTACATAAAAAAAAATTAAAAAAATAAAATTTAAGTGAATTACTTACGTTCAGGTTTGGGGTAATAGTCAAAACGTTGAGCTCTTGAAAACATTTTGGTGTGACTTGTGAGGGTTAAAGTCGCTACTGAATTATTAAAAGGTGCAAAAGTGCAGTTATAAGGGTGAAAAGGGGAGGAGTTACCCCTACTCTTTTGACTTATCGTCTAAAATTTGCAGGGATGTGTAGAAAGACAGAGCCATTCTGAACGCCTGAAATTTCAAATTACAACCAATCAAAAAACATTATTTCATACATTGGTGCATGTTTCCAAATTGATTTTGATCATTTTTCCAGCCGTCAAAAGAGTTTCTTTTTGCATCCGTTGCATCATAATTATTAGACTTTTACGAATCGATATGAAATAACACTTTTCCCAACCCGAGTTATAAACAACAGTGATCATTTGTTCTGTCTAAAAATTTATTTTGAATTATTTTTATTACAATAATGCATTTTTACCTCGATCATCAGATATGTAGCAGGGAGGCAAAAAAAGAAAAACAACTCGATCACAATTCCTGCGATGTAGACACAAGATTTTGCAATTTCAGCAAAGTTTGAACTAAAAGCTCTATTTATGGACGAAATTTGGGGTATAAAAAATTACCTTTTTGACATGAAAAATAGCTCAAAACAAAGCACAATTGGGGCAATTGTGAAGTACACAAGAAGAGCCGGACTCACAATCGATGAGACTTTAGCCAAGTATCTACAATTTTTTGACATAATTAAGAACAAAGTTTTTATTTAATAAAGACTAAAAATAATTAAAAAAAAATGATTACAATGGCAAAACAAAAAAACATTTTCTGTCTATTAGAAACACGTTGAGAAGTTTTTTTGTACGTAGACAGATTAAAATCCACTAAAATTAAAACTTTGGGGCTATTTGGCATTTTCGGTGTCGTTTTTTGTTTGTTGGCCGAGGCAGAGCCGAGTTGTTCACTGTTGATTGGATGGTCCACGATAACTTTGATTTTCTTCTGGCAGATATCAGATATGTATCTAATCTGATTGAAAAAAAATATTTGTTTTCTTGTTTTTTTTTCAATAATTAAATTAAAAGAAAAAAAGCGATTTTGATTTATCTTTTATTAGTTAACAAAATAATGAATAGAAAAGATGTGTAATTTTTATTTGTATCTATTTCGTTCAAAATAGAATCTTTTTGGACATAAATTAATCATTATTATTATTTCATTGGATGATCATTATTGTCAATGGAATGGAATTAACAAAATTTAAAGGTTGACATTTATTTTTATGTAAGTAGGTGTAAATCAGGCATGATTTTTAAAATTGATAAACAATAATGTGTACTTCGAAGACATTCAAATTTTGGTCTATGAATAGCGAGAATACTTTTATTACGTTGGGAGCTTTTTTTTATATTTCTTAAGTATTGTTTCAAGACTTTTTTTAAATGTTTTAATAGAAGAAAATTTGCTTTTAAGAATATTTTTGAAGATTAGAAAATCTTTTGTTTATTAGGTACTATTTGTCTTTTGAAAGATTATGAAATATTTCTTAGTTATTTTGAATCACTGGATGACTAGACTAGCAGATAAGCTTTATTTTTAGTTACTTTCCACTTTCCACGTTAAGAAGTCTTTTTTTACCTAAACAGATTAAAATCCACTACAATTAAAACTTTGAGGCTATTTGATATTTTCGCTGTCGTTTTTTGTTTGTTGGCCGAGGCAGAGCCGAGTTCGTCACTATTGGTTTACTAGGTCTCACCTGTCTAGAAAATCGTGATAGTCCACGATGACTTTGATTTTCTTCTGGCAGACTTTTTCGTCGTTTTCTGTGAGAACTTTGCCCAAATCCAGAGATAATATATCATGGTTCAAAATTTTGAACTGTATTGTGATTAGTACGACCATGACACAAACAAACATGTCAAAGGAGCCAACTGCAAAAGCCGAGACGGCAAATACTGCATTATTAAAGACAATAAAAATCGGTCTTGGGACAAATTCAGGGATGTAACAGTTAATGGCCAAAGTTTCGTCAAAAATGGGCCTTATCGCAAACGTAACAATTACAATGCTGACAAAAGCCAAAAAAAAGTGTAAGAGGAGAATCAAAGTTCGCAAATTTTTATCTACTTCGTGTCGAAAATTTGCTTCAAATTTCTTGTCGAGCCAGAAAGAGTTGGTGGTTTGGAACAGTTTTTTGATCGTGGGTTTGATTATCACAAGTGTGATGAATTTGGCGAGGACCTAGAAATTTGTCAGGTGTGATCGTGTGGTTTGATTTACTTACGTGGATGATGGTGAAAGTGGACTCGATGGTGTCAGAAATTAGCCCAAAAGTGATTTTTTCGAAAAAGAAGCGCAAATACACTAAAACGAATAAAAGCAAATGGGAGGAAATCAGGCAAAGGATTGGGATTTTCCGCATTTTTTTCCATGGGTGGATGCCCAAAACTTTAAAAAATGTTAGACTGGTCTCGATGATTGCTCTTTGTTGGTCCATGGTGCAAAACTAGGACATTTTGCGTCATACTGTCTTTATACTTGATTAAATTTATAAATAAATTAAATCGAGAGTTTGTTTAATTACCACTTTGTGTTAAGTGAACAGGAAGAAGTATTAAGTTTGCTCCAGAAATTGCTAAATAAATGACAACCTAATTGCGGGTTGTGGTATTCAATTAAACTTATTTTTTTTCATACATTATTTACTTATTCTGGAAAGTTGAGATATTTCGAATTGCAGGTGTTGTCAAGGTTTAAGCCGATTAGACGACAATTAACATCGATGGCTCTAATCTTATTTTAGGAAAAAATGATAAGGGGATTTCGGAAAAATTTCTATAATTTTGGGGAAAGTGAAAGTGACATTGTTCTACGATTTTACTATCCTTTGTTTGACTTCTGAAATTCTTTCGGAGAAAGGCTTGTGTATTTAAAGTTGTTTTTTTTTATTTCAATATAAAATTTTTAAGTTTAAAAAATCACTTTTTGTTATGTTTTAAGGAATTATAATAAAAAGTTTTTTTCTTTCGTTAAATTTTTCTAAATAACTAAACATGGAAAGGATCTTGAAGAAGTTTGAGAGCGACACAAAATAATTTAATTTTATACAAATGAGTGCTTGAAGAACCTTCTGCAACAAGTGCTTTATACTATTTTTTCTATTTTGCCGCTTTATATCATTTTTTAAATTAAAAGACGAAAAAAAATTTTTTCTAGAGAATTTTGCGAAGGTTGGCGACATTTATGTGGAATAATTTTAGGCGGCTGTGAAAAATAGAAATAATTCTTATTTTCACATTTGAAAATGAATAGTGAAGAAAGTGAAGAAATTTCGTCACTAAAGTTAAATTAACGCCAACGACTTATTAAAGCACTCAAATGACGTCATTTGGGTGCTGGAATAGACTTATTCTAAACGCAAAATAGAAAAAAATCAGTTTATCGAACGGTTATCACTAGAAAATTTTATTTAGTTTTTTTATTTAAATAAAAGTAAAAATTATTTGAAAATTGTAAAGACGATTTGAAATCGATAAAAAAGTAATTAAATCCGACCAAAATATGTGTGATGATTCTTTTCAGTATTGCTTTTTATTTTGTGATGAGAAGCTAAAAATTTATATTGTGACCATTATTTAAAAAAAATGTTTTTCAATGAATACAAGTGATCATTTCTAAGCAATATTTCGTTTAAAGCAGAAATTGTGATTTCTGTGATAAACAAAATTAATTTTTAGTAAGAATTTAGTAAGAATAAATAAACCAAATGTCTCTTATTTTAAAATCAATAAATAAGCGATTTTGATATATTCTCAAAAAATATTGAGTTTAATTTTTATTTGCACTTTTTGACCGAATCTTTTTGACCATTATTTTTAATGGAATTAATAAAAAAAAAATTAAAGTTTGGTTTTTATTTTTATGTAGGCGTAAATCAGGTATAATTGTTAATTTTTTAGTAATAATGAGTAAT
>NW_025400985.1:11719802-11765196 GCF_015345945.1 Tribolium madens | reverse complement strand
AAGTTATGAGAGTTTAAATTTTGCACTTTGCCTTTATTTATTTCTGTTGGAAAAATAATTTTCCAAGTTTTTTTGCTACAAGCTATTAGAAGAGGAATCAAGGAAGCTGTATCCTAAATTGCAACTCTGTTCAATGTTCTTTGTTCTTTGACAAAATTTTTGTATCTTTAATAAATAATTATAAAAAAACATATACAAGATCATCAGTATCATTAAATAGACATAAAAAACTGTCAAATGTCAAAAAATAAATGTCAAAATTATTTGACAGATAGAATTTTTTAAACATTTTTTTCATGTTCCTGGTATCTTATCTTACTTGAAATTTTTCTTCTACTTCATTAAACTGATGAATGAATATCTCGATCTCATTGGAATTAAGAAGAATTTTTTTGGTAAAACATACAGGCTGTTTAAAAAATCGCGCACTTCCTTGAAAGGGAGTAATTGGGTAATCCCCAGAGTACTAAAAAAATGTTTAAAAAATTCTATCTGTCAAAAATTTTTGACATTTATTTTTTGACATTTGACATTTTTTTATGTCTATTTAATAATACTGATGACCCTGTATATGTTTTTTTTAATTATTTAGTAAAGATACAAAAATTTTGTCAATAAAAGCCACAAATAACATTAAACAGAGTTACAGTTTAGGATACAGCTTCCTTGTTTCTGCTTCTAATAGCCTGTAGCAAAAAAACTTGGAAAATTATGCTTCCAACAGAAATAAATAGAGTAAAAGTGCAAAATTTAAACCCTCATAACTTCAAAATTTTTATAGATACTTTTTTTTAACATTTTGTCCATGTTCCTGGTATCTTACCTTATATGTCATTTTTCTCTGGGACGCGAGTTCTGGCGCACTCTGTATGTGCACATGATGTAGAACGTTACTCTTACAACTCTTAGAATCGCGATATCTCAGGAATGGTGATTCTTAGGAAAAAAGTATAAAGACCGTTTTGTAGCTAATTTTAAGATCTATAATTTTTGTCTGGGCTACTTTTTTGATAAAACCTACCGTTTCCGAAATAAATTTAAAAACGTCAAATTTTGACCTTTGACCGCGAATAACTTTTTTAGCACACATGGGATCGATGGGGACTTTTGACAGTTTATTTCTAATGGTGTACCCAAGGTCTCCACCAAAATTTAGCTCTGTCGCAATTTTCGTTATTTGACCACTATTTTTATGACTAATTTGACCGGACTAAGACCAGGTTTTTAAAATTTATAAACAAAAATGTGTAATTTGGAGAAATTCAAATTTTGTAAGTATATGAATAGCGAGAATACTTTCATAACGTAAAAATATTTAATGGAACTTGCAGAATACTAGCTGAGCTTTTAAGAATATTTTTGAAGAAAATATTTTGTTTATTACTACTCGTATTTGTCTTGTTAAAGATTATGAAATATTTCTTAGTTATATTTTATTTTTAGTTTTCTAAACATAATTTTTGAATCACTGGATGACTAGACCAGCAGAAATGCTTTATTTTTAGTTACTTTTCACTATTTTACATGTTCCTAAAACTGATTTTTTCATCTTTTCCATCATAAAACTATAAATTTTGGGTTGCTATTAATTTTGTACTTAATTACTACATATTTTATCTGTTTTGGTTAAACTTGCTTCATTAATGATGATGTAAAATTTATTCCTGTTCGAAATTTAGAAAGACCACTTGCTGTGCGTCCGTCCTCTTCAGTAAACCACCATATTTGGCTTAAATGCTTCGTCATTAGCTTCCCGCTGAGTTTAATGTTAGCTAAGTTTCACGAAATTTATTAAACCTCTTGTGAAATCGGTTTTCTATTAGACTTTTAATTAAGTCTTAAAAACAAATTGCAATTAGGTCCGTTTGAACGTATTGGATCAGTAGGTGTGAGTTTGGGCGATATTTTATTATTCAAAACGATAAGCTTGAATTTATAACAATGAAGGCGATTAATTCTAATTAGGAGAAAATTGGTACTTAATTGGAAATTTATTCAGGTTTTTCGTTCGTATGTAAATGAAAAGTATGTTTTAGGCTTGTAACATGTTTTTATAACATAATTGACTTACTGGGTGTTTGAGTTATTTATTACCGCCTTTTTTTAATGCAAATTGTTGCCTGATTTCTAATTTCGTAAAATATTTTTAAATAAATATTTTCAATTTTTTCAACCCTACCCTCACCCTTAACTGCCCTATACCTGACTATAAATACTTGCCCTTTGCTACTCCTTATCAGTTTTTGTCATAAATTTTATAAGAATGTTCTCGAGAGCCAAACGATTCGATTACTACCCCCAACCTGAGAGTAAGTTTTTTATCATTTTAAACAAACGACTTTTTTTTTATCAAACTCTCAATAGCACCCTCCCCGCCTTGCCGTCGGCATGCGAAAAAACATCCGACATCCACTCCAAAACTTTCGAAGAAAAATTCCAAAACTCCCGAAATGACCCAATTATTGGAACAATTGGAACAAGCAGGGAGACGCATTCAGAACCGGTGTGACACCATTGATGATTTATGTCGGGATTATTTGAGTCTTGACGATGGATTTTTTTCGACCAGGAGCTCTTCTCCAGAAGCAGTTGCTTCAACACCGGCATTTGAGGACTCAGTGGTTCCTGAAGGATTCGACAGTTTGGCTCAATTTTATGCCGAAACCGTGGCCGAATTAGTGTGTAAGAAACTGGATGAACGAGATAAAGCGAGAAGTGTGTGGAAGAAAGCCAAACAATTGTACAAAAGTGTGAGAGGAGAGACAATTTGGGATATTTTTTGCCCGAAAATCATTGAGGGCCAATTCTAATAATTAATGTATTAAATGGAAGTTTATTGTACATAGTTGTGAAATAAATGGTTTTGACATTAATTATAATTTATTGAGACACTCTATACCCTATATCTTTAAATGGTAAAATTTTAAAAATGTATAGGACATTGATAGATACTAATCTAGCGCATCACCTAATAGTAGATTATGTTATTAGGAGTAAAAATGATTGTTTATGTGGCGAAGCTGAACGTTCATTTTGCCGAACGGAGTGAGGCAAATGGATTCAGCTGAGCCACATAAACTCACTTTTACTCCAAATAACATATACTATTTTATATGCAAACGATTCAGATGGAGAGAAAAGAGCAACACACCAATAATCAAGTAAATCACCTCAATAATCAGGACGCTTTGCAATAAAATCATAACAAACGTCACGCGTCAGTTTCGGAATTTGTGTTGAGATTTCGAAAGTGTTGATTGATTTAATTGGTGCATAACTGGTGTAGTTTATAGTGTAAAATGTCTAATGCTGATAATCTACCTTGTACCTCCCCAGAAAATGCTGAAAAAGCGAAAGAGACAAGAAAGAGACAACAGTAGTAAATGTCAAAGTAAGTGTCAAGTAAAAGTGAAACCGCCTAGGCGTAAAAACAGTGTTTTTACTCCATGTCTGAAAAGTAAAACTTTTACCTGTGTCATTTAGTCATAAAAGTGGTCACTTTTGTGACGTTTGCGGATAAAATAATTTTCAACCAATGTCCCAAAAATAAGTTGCGATACAAACTTGTGTGTTTTTTAAATGAAACACCGTATGTTTCTTTGCATTTTTGGATGTAGCCTTTTAAAACATTGTTTTTACGCAAAACTTTTATTATTCGATTTGGCTTAGTTTTAGAAATAAAACGGTTTTTTTGACAAAAACATGCACTTTTTAAAAATGTATTACACAAAAATTACGACAGCTAGAACAAATTTTTTCTTACTTCTGCAAGGAAGAAAGTACAGAATTGAAAGCTGTAGCATTTTTTAGTGTTTTGCATTAATTTGTAAAGATTAATAAATTAAGAAGTTTGTTAACTGCAAAAAATTACATAGAACACCCTATTTTTTTATTTTTGCATCTAATAGATTGATAAATTGTCTATCTAAAAAAAATATCTTTTAATGTCTAGAAATGATAAATAAATAGATATTTGACATTCAATATTAATTGTAGCAACAATGCCTATCAATATCTGAGCATTGTTGATATACAGGGTGCGCCAGAACTCGCGCCTCAGAGAAAAATGTCATATAAGATAAGATACCAGGAACATGGAAAAAATGTTTTAAAAATTTTATCTATAAAAATTTTGAAGTTATGAGGGTTTAAAGTTTGCACTTTGACTCTATTTATTTCTGTGAAAAAAAATAATTTTCCAAGATTTTTTTGCTATAGGCTGTTAAAAGAGGAAACAGGGAAGCTGTATCCTAAATTGTAATTCTGTTCAATGTTATTTGTGGCTTTTATTGGCAAAATTTTTGTCCCTTTACTAAATAATTTAAAAAAACATATACAAGATCATCGGTATCATCAAATAGATTTAAAAAAATGTCAAATGTCAAAATTTTTTGACAGAGAATTTTTTAAACATTTTTTTCATGTTCCTGAAACAATAGTAATTATTTTTTTTTCATGTTTAACGTTAAATATCTTTTTAGTTATTGATTATAAACAGCTAAAAGTAAATAATTTTAGAAAGACAATTTAATAATCTTTTAAATGCAAAAACACTAAATAGCGTGTTCTATTAATTTTTTTAAGTTATTGAACTTTTAACAAACGCCTTAATTTTTTTTATCACACTAAAAAAATGTTACAACCTCATAGCTTGTACGTTTTTGTCTGCGGTAGTAAAAAAATATTCCAAGATGTCTTAGTTTTGTGTAATAAATTTTTAAAAGTGCGTGTTATAGTAAAAAAAAATCGTCTTATTTTTTAAACTAAGCAAAATCGACCAATAAAAGTTTAGCTTAAAAGCGTTGTCACAAAAATCTACATTCAAAAACGCTAAGAAACATATGATGCTTCATTAAAAAAACACAAGTTTGTATTGTAACTTATTTTAGTTGAAAATAATTTTAGGCGATGCACTAGATTAGGATCTATAATATTTTTTTAAATTTAATTATTTAAAGGTCACTAATGGACTTTTTCAACTCGCTGGAACATATGTATATGGAACATTGGAACGTATGTATGTACAGTTGCGGAATTAAAATTTCGGGCAGTATTGTCATTTTCATAACGTAAACTCTAAAACAACCTTTACATTAACAACCTTATTTTTTACTCTTGTCATGTTTAATTGTCAAATGTCAGTCATGATGACAGTAAAAGGTAGTCTACAGTAAACTTTTTAAAGTGACAGAAAAATACTGCCCGAAATTTTAATTCCGCATCTGGGCAGGCAACACAAAATACACAATTAAATCAAGGACAAATTGTTGAGGTGTGCTCATAATTCGAAATCAACTATGTACACAATTGTAATAACCAATAAATATGGGTTATTATAAATTATAAAATTATAAATTGTGGAGGTGTAAATGTGGGGAAAATTTTAATGATTACAAAATGTGGCAGTTATTGCAATTGGGTCACCTTATTTTATCGTGTCCTTGATGTGGACCATCTGCTAGTCCTTGTCAAATTTCGACCAATCAAAACTCATCCCTCTCATAATGGGCCTATCTGATTGGTTGATGGTCAACCGTCACAGCCGTTACGATTCTTTAATCATTTTTCGTTTTTCAGCTGGTCGTACTCGCGTTTTCAATGTTATTTTTTGTTGTTTATTTATTATCTTAGTGTTTTTTATTGTTAAAATGTCGTTTTCCAAAGCAAAAATCCAAAGATTTAATGACGTTAAAGGTGAGTTAATAATTTTAGACTTAATTTCTTTAATTACAAATGATTGATGATAGACTGTACCCCATCGCCGGCAACATACAATGTTTCCTTGCAAGAAAAAATCAAACTCGGTTTAATTTCGAAAACAGGAACGTACTCAAAAATTGGGAGCCCCCCACGTTCAGAGTCGGGTTCAGTTCATAGCACACCTTGTTTCCAAACGGTAAGTCAAAAAAAGGCAGTCGGGGAGTTTGTGATTGGTTTTTGTTAATTACAGCCTACTTTGCCCTTGAAGAAAAAGAAGTTTTTATCATTTAAAAGCGCAAAAACCAGTAATCAGCAAGAGGAATTGAGGGAAAAAATAGTCGAATGTAATAACAAAGATCTGTATATTAGAGATTTAATCGAACAAATTGAGGAAATGACAGGCAAAGTGAATAATTTAGAACAGGAAAATTTGCGGTTAGTAGAGGAAAAAACCGGGTGTGAGGGGGCCTTGTCTGAATTAAAACAACAATACAAGGGGGACAATTTTAAACGTGCCAAAGAATACGACGGAATAAGTACCGATCTTAAAAATATAAACAAAATGCTGCGTCAAGTTCGCCAAGAACATGAAGAACTGAAATGTCAAAATTTGGTGGAGTTGAGCAAGTTGCTGGGCAATATTGAGAAGTTTCAGGAATTGTACAATAAAACCGTAACGCACAGTCGTGAAGAAGTTGAAGCACTGGTGAAGAAACTTGAAGATAGTCAAAGTAAAGTCGCACTACTAAAACAGGAGTTGGAACAGAACAATGAAAAGTTGCGTGAAGAACACAGTAAAGAAGTCGAAACGTTGCTGGCTCAACACCAGGAAGAAACTCAAATATTGTTGAAGAAACTCGAAGATAGCCAAGCTAAAATTGCACTACTTGAAGAGGACTCGGAACAGAAAAATGAAAAGTTGCGTGAAGAACACAATAAAGAAGTCGAAACATTGCTTGGTCAACACCAGGAAGAACTTCAAACACTGTTGAAGAAACTCGAAGATAGTCAAACTAAACTCGCGCTGCTTGAAGAGGAGTTGGAACAGAACAATCAAAAATTGTGTGAAGAACACACGGAGGAGACACAGGCCCTGTTGAAGAAACTTGAAGAAAGCGAAGCTAAAGTCACTCTTCTTGAAGAAAACTTCAAAGACGTGAAATGTCTAACTGAGCTTCAAATGTCCGACAAGATCAAAGAAATTGAAGATAACTGGAAGGAAAAACTTGAAGAAAAGCAAAAGGAACATGAAGCGATTTTGAAAGAGTGTCAAGCTATTAGTGAGTATACCATCATCCAAAGTGAAGTTGAGAAGAACCAAGTGAAGAACTTGCTTGAAGCAAAAGGAGAATCCTACCGGGAGTTGGTAAAGAAATTTGAAATTTTGGAGGAAGAAGTTGGCATTTTGAAATGCGAGAAACACAAATACGAACTTTCTATTAGCACATTCAGGGATACTATTGAGGTTTTGAAGAAACGTTTGTTTAATTCGGATCGGGATGTCGAGCAGTTGAAGGAAGAATTAGAAAAGTGTGAAGAAAGGGTTTTGATGTATGAGAAAAAAATATCCGAGATGACCAACCAATTGAATGAAATTCAAACCGCGAATGAAGAATTAGAAATGCAGTACGAGTCCACGTCTAAACTTATGCAAAATCAGGTCCAAACCATCGAAAAAAATCTTCTATCAAAAGTGGAAACTTTTCAAAATGAAGCCAGGCAAGTAATGAAAGACAAAGAATTGTTGAATGACGTTTTGGCGCAACACCACGAACAACAAAAGTTGCTAGTTAAAGCAAATTCGCTTATTTACGATTTGGGAAACAGACAAGCCGAGTTGGAGGAAGAAATTCGCTCCTCCAAACTCACATTGAAGGAAGAAATGGAAGAAGCAGCCGAGATTAGGAAGAAATACATCGAGAAAAGTGGAAAATACGACGAGCTGGCCCAACAATTTGAACAACTCCTCCAGGAGTTGGACAAAGCCAAAGAACGGATCCAGGAGTTGGAGAAGTTGATTGGGCCATACCAGGAACAGCTCGAAGCGTACCAAAACGAACTTCTTCTGCTCACTAATGAAAAAGACACCATTGAGAATGAAGCCAAAGAGCTGAGTTTGAAGTACACCGAAATTTTAGGCCATCAGAATCACAAACAGAAGATTAGACATGTCGCCGATTTAAAAATGAAGAATTTGGAGTTGTCGAAGAAGTACATGGATCTCGAAGGAAAAAATTTTAAGCTTAATAAATTGGTGGACAAGTTGATGCGGGAAATTGACGACTTGAAGCCAGGGAAGAAGTATAAGATGATTGAGGATAAGGAGAATTTGGGTAGTCCTAAGAGCTTAAAAGGGACTCATAGTCCGGGACCTCTCAAGGATAAAAATTAGGTTGAAATCAAGAACGCACACTTTTATTGGTTTCTAAAGACCACTCAAATGTGGATATTTTTACATCAATCGACGCGTCTTGAGATAAGAAATTATTGTTACCATTGCGTCAAAACGATAACTTTATACAGCGGTTATTTGCAAAACAAAATTAAAATGCTGCCATTTACTTTGCTTTAGACCATCTCAAAGCGAGATCTACCTCTCTCTTTCCAGCTAATGCAAAGTAAATGGCAGCATTTTAATATTGTTTTACAAATAACCGCTGTATTTATAAAGTTATCGTTTTGGCGCAATGGTAACAATAATTTCTTATCTCAAGACGCGTCGATTGATGTAAAAATATCCACATTTGAGTGGTCTTTAGAAACTCATAAAGTGTGCGTTTTCCTTTATGATTGATTGTGTTCTTTCTAAGAAAAAAGGCTGACTAGTATTTAAAAGAATTGTAGATTTTTAACTTTGTTTAGTCGTAGCTGCGATTCTTAGAATCAAAAGGTTTTATGTATGTCAATGACTAAGTACAAAATATTTATGATGAAGGCATTTTCATTGGAATTACCTCATCCACTAAATAAAAAACCAATTGCGTGACGTTCGATATTGTTTATTAAGTAAATAGAAAATGGTACATTTCGTCATAAATAAAACGATTCATAGAATCAAGTACAAGGTGTATATCGTTACAAAAAGTTCATATAAATAAAATACAAAATATCGGGTAATTACTGGACTTTAGTACATCTCAAGCTTCACATTTACTAAACCTAACCTAATGAGTATAAAAAGTGTCTTACATTTGGCAAATTTTCAACAATGATGTAAAAGAGATCAAAAATTTAGGCCTAATACCCTGTCCGGTAGCAGTGCTCCCCCTTGACACTGCTACCAACAAAATAACTTAATCAAGAGCAGCAAACGGCAAGACTACGCCCTTATTAATCCAAAAAGCGCAATGCGAATATGTAGCATTTGGCAAGACATCTTGTCCAACAAGTAGGATTTTCTTTGTCACATCTTTGTGCTCCACCCTATCCGACCACACGTAATGGTAAAACAAGCCTTGCATTGCCGAAAAGTAGCGTTTCTGTTCGGGGGTCTTCGGCTCGTAGCGCCCCAAAATCGCATCGATGTCGGAATCAACATCGGCCACGTCTTGGTCGCCTCTGGTTTGGGTCACGACGTAGAAGGGGACTTCATGCATTTGACTCGCGATGGCCATAAGGGGGCACACGGTTCGGATATCGGAAATCATGGCACTCAGGCCTTTGTAGGTCCGGGGGTACATCTCCAGGACGCTCTCTGTGAGGTTCTTCGAGTTGAGGAAAGACTCGTGGAGGTGTTTCCTCACTAGGAATTCGGTCCATTCTTTATGTTTGAGAAGAAGTGTTTCGGAAGCACCAGCATGAGCTGTGGTTCCGATCACCAGTTTGAGTTTGTTTTGGGTCCAAGTGGTAGCCGGGTGGTCTTTGAGGATCTGTCCGTCGAGGACGAGCCAATAGTGGCGTTTGCTGGGGTCCTCTTCAGCGGTTGGTAAATCGGGTGGAGGCTTCCTCCAGGTGTCTTGCACCGAACGCACGATTTTCTCTGCGTCTAACTTTAGTAAACAATCGATGTCTTGGCAATCCACATATTGGAGGTAACTCCTGTTGTCGATTTCAGCCTCACGGCGCGTTTTATTCGGGTAAAGAGCCCCTCCAGAGGCAGCCCAAGCCTTCGAGAAATATTTCTTTGCGTCAGGGAGTGTCGCCAAAGCTGTCACTAATGTAGCCCCAGCTCGATGCCCCAAAAGCGTGACCGAACTGTTGTCACCTCCGAAATGTCGAATATTGAGTTGCACCCATTTCAAGGCCTCGATGATATCCGACAAGCCGTAATTCCCGGATGTGGGGGGGTAATCAGCGTTGGATAAAATATCCAAAGCCAGGAAACCAAGAGCCCCAAGTCGGAAGTTCGGTCGAACGAAAACGACATCTTTGGAGCGGGCGTACCGAGCCGAAGGTCGGAGTTTTCCAGGGGAACCCCCGATGAAGCTTTCCGCTCCGATTAGAACGATGACCGGAAGCGGGTCGTGGTACCGGACGTAGGGGGTGATCACGTCGAGAGTGAGACAGTCTTCAGTACCGGAAATGCTTCCGTTGCTGTAGATTTGGAGGCAAGTTTCCGTCGCGTTGTGGGCGAGGAATGTGCCGTTCCAGCAGTAATCGATGTTGTTCAAGGGCTGGGCGTACTTAAATCGGAGGTTGCCAATAGGGGGGCGCGCGTAGGGGATTCCCCGGAAAGCTACAGCGCTGTCTTCCACCAGTCTGGAATTATTCTCAATTATGAAAAACAAAAACTATTAGTATTTTTTTACCCTTCGACTTTGCCACAACCGGTGACTGCTTCGACATACCGGCCATCTTTAATTGGGGCTACTCTCGGAATGTCTTTTCCGGGGATTGCCACAATTACGATAATTAGCGTTAGTAATAAGAAAACGAGCAATGCACCAATTGCCACTCTGTATGTTTTGAGTTTTTGTCTCCAAGTCGCTTCTTCTGCGACTTCTTGAGCTTCCAAGTCTTTCTTCTCATCGAGATTGACGTTTTTCATTTCGTCGTTGCTTTTTCCGTCTGTGGACTTGTCGTCGAGGGTTTCCATCGAGGCCAAACCGGCTTGAGCAGTCTGTGATTCTAATTTCTGTTCTTCTTTCTTCTTCCGAGGGAAGACTGAAACGAGAGGAAGCCGGATTGTGTCCAAAAGTTTCTTCTTTTCCTTCTGTTCTGATGATTTTTCGCCGTCTTCTTCACCGGCTTTTGATTTTCTGAAAGGATTGGGGAGCTTTATCCGGGTCTGACTTGGGGCTTCTTCAGACGTCGCTCTAGTCTCTATTAATTCAGTTCCCTCAACTTCTTGGTCCTCATCCTAGATACAAAATCAATTTTTGCTCACTGATTATAAACTCACTTACCTTGCACTTTTCTTTTGATTTACTCCTCGTGAAAAACCCCGGCATTTGGATACCCCCGATGGGGATCTTCTTCGGCTTCACTTCCATCCCTTCTTTGTTTTCAGTCTTCGGTTTCTTATCATCGACACTCTCTTCAACCTTTTCCAAAGCTTTATTTTCAGCATTTAACATCTTCTCCCTTTCTTCCATCTCGATATCTTTCTTGTCGTCACTTTTCTCGGTGTTTTCCTCAATTTTATCACTCATTATCTAAAAAATGACGCATTTTTCGGAGAAAAAAGCCGGTACGAGACGTTTGTATGCAATTTTATCGATTTTATATTACACCCTGCGCTCTAATATTGTACGCATCCCTTGCAGCGTCACCGAAACTCACCCCTTGAAGTTATTTAAAGGACTTACCGATTATTTTAATAGTGCCTCCAGCACTGACTTTGAAACCGTTAGTTCTTCACAACAAAGCGTGCAACGACCCTCTTTGCCCCACTCGCCTCTTCACAACCATAACACGCTCATCTTTGTCTTCTCAGCCGGGGGCAAAAGCAATTGACCTGAAGAATCCAGAGGCGGATTTACCAGATTCTAATAATAGCTGGAGGAGTCTTAGAAATAAAATTTTTGACACCACTTACACCGAAAACATCACAAAATGAATGCCATAGATATTTAATACGTTGAGGGAATTAAAAAAAAAACGTGAAAGGAGAATTATGTTAATTTATTAATCGTTTTTAAAAATATAGAGACTTCCAATTGTTAGGTTGGTAGCGGTGTTATTTCAGGAGTGTGTGAGAGGGGGTGTTTGTGTGTGGGTTTTCAGGCCCAAGTTTCACTGATTTCTCACTTGTGAGTATCCTAATCCTTTCATAATCCACATTTAACGTTAAAAAATTGTTCGGGTTCGTTAATGTTTAATAAGATAGCCACCAAATTGCTATTGATTCGTCTCAATGACCCCAGTTGGGGATATTCGTTACGGTTGGCCCTTCTGTAAAATGACAGTTGTCCAAAATACAAACATATCAACCGTTTTAATTATCATAATTTAGTAAAATGTCGTGTTTTAATTGCTATTCGGAGCGAAAACTTGATTCAGATTTAATTGATAAGATCCTAGAGCGTGGTCAGAGACTTAGAAGTGCCATGGTACAGTCCATTTTGAGACACGACCCTTTGAACCTGGATGTTATAAATGATCAAGTGAAAAAGCCTACAAAACTGGATGATTTGCCCCATGATTCAAATAGCAAAATTCGAGCTTTTTTGCAAGGGGACCCACTGTCTCGAGAGGAGGAAATCTGGGCTCTTGAAACGTTGAGGTCAATGTCAGCGACTGATCTTTGTAAAGTTACTGATAGGACGTACCGAAGCGAAGAACCTTGCGACTGTCTTACTTGCCACGAGTATAGAGAAAAAGACTTGAATTGTGATTTAAAACGTGTGGAAAACTCGAATGAAATCACCGAAAAAATTCAGCAACGATACAAAAATGAGTTTGCAAATTACATAAAGTTTGTTGATTCTGTGAAAGTTTCTGTAAATAGTGTGTTATTAAATGAAGCCGGGGACAAAAAAGTACTAAATAGTTTAATTAAGGACAAAGCATCAAGTGTAGGTCAGAATTTCTTCTTGGAATATCAGATTCCCGAAATTCTGGTGAGAAATTCCCCCAAAAATAAATCTAAAGTTGATTCGGGGCTTGACTCTGGGAATTTAGTAAGACTCTGCACTCGAAGATCTCACCAAGGTATAAAACATTTTGTTAACAATTAAAGAAAATGCTTTTTGTAGTGGTCAATTTTAAACAAACTTCAATTCACGATATTGAGAATTTAAGCAGAGTTAAGTTGGAAGATGCGATAATTACATTTCGTTTAAGTTTTCGTAATTTTAAGCAAAAACAACCGATTACGTTGGGAGTTGCACATTTTAATTTTAGTTCGTTTCAAGTCTCTAAAAATTTTACTTGCAACCAAGAGCTGACTCTTAGATTGCAAGGAAACGCCCCTATTGTTGTTGGGGGGCTCAAAATATCGGTTCAGTTAGGCTGTGGCCGGCTTTATTTCGGCAAAGAATTCATAGGTTAGTGTCAAGTTTGTCAAATTTTACCTCAATAAATTCTGATTGGTTTTAGACGCTATCACTAATAATAAAGAGAATTCAATCGCTTTAGGAAGCGACGATTTAAGCAGTCCGGAAGCTACAATGTTTGATTTTTATTCTCCGAGTGTCACCCAAAAATCCACTCAAAAAACATTTGAGGCGTTTGTACCGAAATTGTTACCTCGAAGTAACCGAAAACCTGAACCGATTGCTCGAAAACCGGATTCGGCGAAGCCGGTTACTCGGGAACCTAAATCAGCAAAACCGGTTGTAGAAATTACTCCAAAACCGGTTATACAAATTACTCCAAAACCGGTTTTGTTCGGTTTCATTTACATTTCTGAGGCCCTTTTCAGTAGAGAAGTGATGAATTCGTATTTGACGTGTCAAATGTTTGCTTTAGACGAAGTTTCTAGTAGCAAATTGGTGGCTTTTGATTCGAATCCAGTTTATAATTTTTCCCAGGTTTGAAATTAAACTTCTTTGGTGTTTGTTAAAGTATTATTATTTTAGCAAATTCCGCTGATTTGTGAGGAGGATTTTTTATTCAAACTGCGTGAGAATTTTATGGTGGTAGAATTTTTCGAAAAAGGCCAATCGAAGGATTTTTTAATCGGACTTGCGAAACTTCCTTTGCACCAATTTTATCTGGCTTATAGAAATTCTGTGATTGTGAAGTATTTATCTGAGAGAAAAGTGAGTTTTTTGTGGTTTTTTAACGAAGTAAACCTTTTTTTTTAACAGCTTCCTGTAATCGGAACTGACGGTTGGGAGTCAGTTTTTAATCCCAGTAATGGTGAAGTGGTAGGTCAAGCTCAAATCCTCCTCGCTCTAGGGACGAAAGAACAAATAGAAAACCTCGAGAGTGAGAGAGGATTTAAGAAAAACACAGTCAAGGCAAAAACTCCAGTCAGGAAAAAAATTAATGTTGCAACACAATCAGAAATGGAGCCTCAAAAAGACATCGAATCTGTGCACAATCAAAAAACGAATTCTGTAGTTGAAACAAGCACAAACACCGAACTCGAAGTCCGAAGTACTTCCGATCTCCTCGACACATTACACAAGGCCTTATCCTTGGAAAACTCTAAAGAAAAAGACCTCGACTCGTTACAAAAGGCCTTCATCGACAACGTCAAAGACCATTTCAGAGCTCACATTGCAATAAACAGCGCTTTACACTTGCCCAGTCGTCGAAAATGCAAATCGAAGAAATCCAAAGCCCGCAATGGCAAACACGAAGACATCCTCCCGAGTACTTACGTCACGTTTGAAAGTTTTAAGGGCGAATTAAAAATAACCCCAATTGTACCCAAAAATACATCCCCAAAATGGGACTTTAGGTGTGACGTTTCGTTACCTGTGGAGTATTTAACAGACGTGAGTGTCCCCAAAAGTGTGATTTTTTCTAATTTGATGTTTCAGAATCAGAAATTTCTGGTGTTTAAAGTTTGGCGCAAATCAACAAATACGACGATGACACCCAACATGCAAGTTGATCACGTGATCGGTTTTGCAACCGTTGATTTGACCGTGCTGTCGGCAGGTCTGCCAAGTGTGCAAGGGTGGTTCAATATCAACGACTTGTCAAAAAAATGCAACGGACAAATTAATGTAATTAATTAATTTGTGTGAATATTCTATTATTTTTTTTATTTAGATACACGTGACCCCTTTGGAAAATGTGATGAAGTATCGGGCACGAGAGTGCTGCGAGGGTGAGCCGTCGAGTCCCTCTCAGCCCCCTGAGGCTCCTTTCGAGCCCGGCGAACTTTTAGGGCGCGCCCTCAAGCGAAAATTCACCGAATTGGATGAAATTACTCAGAGATTAAGACTGCGCCTCTCGAAGGTGACAAATGACGAATCAGACACCTCGAATGATGAAATTGCCGACGAGTTTGAACGCGATATTAACACACTTTGTGTGGAGGACGATTTCGACATGGTTGATTTCGAGAAAGAGGCCGAGAAGTTTAATTTCCATCACACTAAAGACACCGAAGTGGGGTTGTTACAGACTGATCAGAATTTGGAAGGGAAGCAGAAAATCGACCATCTGTTGGAAAAACTGAGCTTGATTTCGGGTGAAATGTCAAGTAGATATGTATCGGGGTGTTCTGACGGCCGATATGACACTGAAACGCTTCTGAATGATTTGGATAGTGGCTCGAGGCCGAATCTGCATTCGGGAGTTTCGTTCAGTCGGGAAATGTCTGAAAGGTTCGGAGATTTTGATTCAGGAAGGTCGGGACCGGACGGAGAGGGACACAGCAATATTGTAAAAAGTGATCAACATTTAATATAAAGGTCTAAATAATTTTCTAAGCGTAATTTTTTGTTGATTTTTCGCGGCGGAAGCAACCGAATTGCGGCCGAGGTTCCCTCGTGGTTATGAGCAAAAGAACAGTTGCGGATTTTCTACAAAACTGTTATAATTCTCGTTAGTAATTGGATTTTTTACCTGGAATGTATTTAATTCCTTCTCGTTGTATAACTCCCGGCCCCGTTTTTCCTCCTCCCAGCATAAATGACACAAAAAAACTGTATAGTCTTTGTGCCAGTAATCCCCAGCACATATTTGCTCACATTTGACACAAGTATCGCTGGGTCGGTCCACACAAATAATTTCAATTGACGAAATCATGGTCGGATGCCCGAAATTGTACATAAATCGTGTCCTCCGGCACTTTTTCGAGGCAGTATCGTAAGTCCCTGGCCTGCAAACAAACACTAATAAAAATCATTTAAAAAATCACCAACCCTGGGAGTTTATCCTCGGCGGAGATCAGTCGTCGCGTCTTCGACCCGAATGGGGCCCTCCCTTGACGTTTCATCATCACGGGCCTCCCGGGGTTATACCTCGTCGGCGACGGCGTCCGCATGAAAATTTTGTCTTTGAACCTGGGATCATCACTAGCCAAGGGCCCCACACCTTTACTACTCGTCACTTTGTTGACGAGCCGATCAAGGGCGCAGTTGTACTTCTCGGTTTTGTAGTGTCCAGGCCCGGTCAGGGGGTTGTTTTCCGGAGCTGCCAGTTTCTGGAACGGAGAGAGACTCTTGCCGATGGGGGCCGTGTTGCGGACGAGTTTGGAGCCGAAGCAGATGGGATGGGGCGGTTTACGTTCGACCACATAGTCAAATTCTTCTAGCATTTGAGAGGAATGAAAGGATGTCGCGTGTGTGGGGGTTGATTGTGTCGTGACTCCGAGCAGATTTGAATTTTATTACGTTTTATTGATAATGCGGGGCAGGGCCGGGCTTGGCCCTGTGACCCCGTTACTTACCTTCAAACATGACAGGGAAAAAATGACAACACGTGGAATAAATGGAATAAAATATTTATTTTGATTTTTAAGTACAAAGCGGGTTAATTAACGCCAAGTGGGTAATTTATCTTTTTTATATAAAATTATACTAAAACCGAATCGTTATATCACAGAACGGTATTTTTCTCTAACTAATTTATATGAAAAAAGTACGGGCGATTAATGAAGTGTCAAGGAATGATATTTGCCAGACTTGTCACGAAATACTGCGTCTCTGACTGTAAAGAATAGCGGAAATACTGTACAATTAGTAAATATAATATCAATTCTATAGTCGATTACATAATAAAATATATGTAACAAAAGTCTAATAGTTTCTATAAAACACTTTATTGCTTCTTGCCTATCTTCGTTTTTATCACATCCCAGACTCTGCAATGCCTTCGTCATCTGTGCAAAAAACAAAACACAATTACAAAATCGAAATAAAGGGGAACAGTCATCTTTTATTATTTTTCCCCAGCAAGAAAAAAGAACCTGTTGAATATAATCGATCGCATGCTTTGACTAACTCCACGGAAACACGAAACTACCGGAAATAAATTAAATTACGCAAATTATTATAGATCTAATGCAAGGACGAAGAACAGTTGGAAAATTTATTTCCTTTAAAGAAAAGAAAAAGTGATGAGAATTAACGCAAATTATCTACACATCAAACACTACAAAATCACGTTTGGTCTTCTAGAAAAAATAAATAAAAATCTGAATTTTTTGCTTCTTGAATTCGTTAGCTGAACGTTTCTCAATAAATTCTTTGTGTATACAATGAAACACTTAAAATATTACGAAGCCGTAGAAGAGTCACAATTTAACTTAACTTATTTTTGCATCCTTTTCCACGTTTTTTTAGATGTAATTCAATTTTATTAAACACGGTCTAAAAATGTAAATTTACTATTGCCTTTTTCGAATGCTTGAGTAGGCACATTCAGTCAGAAACACAATTTTTTCACAAAATTTCGTTAAGAACAAACCAAAATTCAACAAAATAGGCCAAAAAGGATGTTATTTTTGTCTTTTTCTAGTGTTTCAGCACGGTTTTTTGAGATAGAAACAAAAAAATCTAAAATCCTTTTAAATTGCTTAAAATTTTTAGCTCGTTTCGTTCCACTTTCATCGTTTTTGAACCAAAGGCTCTTTTATTTTGCAAAATATTGTCCAAACACGCATAAAAATCACAAAAAATATAGTCAAAAATAAGCCGAAAAACCACAATGTGGCCAAAGTAAATATTTTTTAAGCATCTTATTGCACTAAAATCTCAGGTTTTGCAAGCTAATTTTCGATAAAGCAAACCAAAAAAAGTCAACAAATTAAGACGAAAGTTATATTATTTTTACATTTCTCGGGCATTTTAGCACTCGATTATATCGCAAAATTTTGTAAAAACACGCTGACAAATCATAGAATTAGCCCGAAAATGATGTCATAACACAGGACGACAAAAAAAGTCCTGTCGTGACAACTTGACAAATTATATACACACAATTATACACACACTTTGATTTAAATGAATTTAAAATACTTTACCTTTAACAAATCATTACTCAATAACTATTATGCCGATTTCCTTCAAATAAAGACCATTCTAAAGGGATGAACTTTCCCTTTAGAATGATATGCAATTTGAAATTGAATATTGGCAAACTTTTCTTCGAACAGTGTTCAAGAATTTCGAAGTAATCTAAAAAAAAAACCCTACGAGTATTTTTTTTCTTTATCGCCATCGTGTAGAGCATCTTTTTATTAGTAAGAATCCAAATTTTTAAAATAATATACAAAGTAGTTTTCAAGATATTTCAAGGTATTTTATTGCGCCATATAGGATCTTACTTAAAATTGTATTTTTATAAAAGTATTTGTTTTAAGACTCTTCTTTTGCTTAAAAATGGTTAATTGCACCTTATTTGTTCTAATTAAAATAAACAAAAACTGTTTGTTTACTTAAAGCAAATAAAGAGCGTACTACACCTGCGTACTATAAAGCAAATAAAGAGTTTTTTTGTTGTAAAAATGACCACTGATCATTGAGCAAAGAGGATCTAGAAATTTAAGACACGAGCCTTAAACATAAGGGCAAATCTTTTTCAAATCAAATCACTTTCCATTCAGATTTCGACCTGTTCACTTTGTTCTAGCTTTCTTTTTTGAAAATGTTCTTAGCAAATGCTCTCTCATCACTTTCGAGTGTGAGTAAGCCACCTGATTTATTTTGTTGATACATTCTACGATTAGCTTGTAGGTAGTAGTTTTTGTGATAACAGTTGCACACGAAGCAACTGATTTTTTGCATTCAACATCACTCGAAAGTGATGAGAAAGCATTTGCTGAGAACATTTTCAAAAAAGAAAGCTAGAACAAAGTGAACAGGTCGAAATCTGAATGGAAAGTGATTTGATTTAAGCGGATTTTTAAGCTGAAAACATCATTTTTTCGTAAAATTTCGCCATACCAAGTCAAAAATCATTAAACTGTAAAAAATATTTTTATTATATTTTTACCTAACTTTTAGGCTTTAACCACTCAGTATAACGTAGTCTTGTAATCTGGTGAAAATAGTGTGACCCTCCTACGCTTTCGTAGATTATATCATATGCTGGGGTGATGAAATAAAAAACAGTAAAGAAAGAATCTGGCTACTATTCTACAAGTCGTGCAACCCTTCATGCTTAGTAAAAAATCATGTTACCGGCTAAAGCGTTAAATGCAGCCAGATGTACGGTTAATCTACCTTTGTTTCTCCCCCGTGCCTAAAGAAGGCCCAACAGTAGCGCCGTTTCCACCAACACCTTTGCCTGAACCACAGAATAGCAGCTTTTTACATCGACTAAACAAGTGTGTTACCATTTCTGCATACACACCAAGTTCGAGATTGCGAAACTTTCAACAACCCACTACCACTTACCTTCAAATCCTTGATTTTCGTGGATTTCACGCGGCGACCCTGACAGTTCTTTCCCCTCCAACACCGCCAAAAGACACTGATGGATACAAATATATTGCTGTTCGGTTTGCACCATCCACACGCGCTCTTTACGCATCGCGTAGACGATCCCGAAGATGTCAACGTAGTCCGAAACGAGGATTTGTTGGAGGATGCGGTCGAGGCAAATAAAAGTGCCCGAACGGCCAACTCCAGCACTGAAACAACCACCAATCAATTTGCGTTTGTGTTTGATTAAAAGTGCAAATACCTGCAGTGGACCACAATGGGGCGCTGGTCTGACCCCACTCTCTCCCGGAACGCCCGCACGAAGCGTACGAGAGTATGAGGGGGGTTGGGGACCCCGAAATCGGGCCACGTGGTGAAATGGAAATGCCGGATGACCCTCTGTTGGTCACCCTGGGGAAAAAACAATGACAATTGTCCGAATTTTGGGGGCAACTCACCCGACACACCATAAACTCGGATATGTTCCAGTCTGGGTACCGAGTTTCGTTTAAAATTTGCACTGAAATGTCCCCGTAATACACTGGCATGGATTCGTAGGGCCAGTAATGGTCGCATTTTTCGCGCCCCTTTTCCACACAACGGGTCAACATGATGATAGCCCGCGAGTTGGACTCCCATACCATGCGCCAGAAGTCGTCACGAGTGGAGTGCAACGGGCCTTGGGTCACGATAAACTCGCGGGGGGAGTTATACCCCTAAAACATTTTTTTTTAATTTTTGGAGATGTGAGTCGGGAACTGTATTACCGGCACATAATTCGCGTTGATGTAGTCCGAGCCTTCTTCATCGTCCACTGGTTGCAACTTGAACCTGGAATGGTCGTATGGGAGAATGTTGGTGAAGCGGTTTTTGGGCCTGTTGCAAGGCAAGTCGGCGAAAGTCGCCGGTTGGTCTCGCCCCACGTGTTTCAGTTCTTCGAACTCTTCACTGAACCGAAAGTCCGAATCGGCCGACATTAGTCGGTAGTGGTTGGCGAAACTGTCGATTCGCACTGGCCGACTTGTCTCAATAACCGAATCCGGGAGCGACATGTTGTCGTTTGTTCGCGTGTCTGTGGCTTTACGAGCCGATCTTCGTCGTCTGATGTAGATAATAACCAAGAAGAGGACACCGAAGAGGATCAGCGGAATCAAAACCCCGAGTATGATACCCGTGTTCTCTTGATCTGAAACGCACAACACTATTAATAACTTGGCACTTGTCGAAATTCTATTTTTAAGGCATTTTAAACCCGAACTGAGCACACTTAATAACCATCGATTATTTCTATTTTCGCTCGGATCAATTCAAGAAACTTACTAAAATCCATCCTTGGGTGCGCCAACAAATCGATACAACATAAAAATATTTACTCTTTATCTCTGATTAAAAACCTACCTGTCTGAATCGGAAAACTGTACCCGGTATCGGTGAACTTATCAGGCGCTGTAAAAGCTCGGATTTTCACCCGATAAGTCGAGCCGCTTTTCAGGGCCCCGTTGCAGTACCCCACTTGGCGTATGTCGCAACTTTCGGCCCCTATAGTAAAATCCTCGACCGAACTGTTAAAGAACGGATAATAGGGCTCGGAAACTTGGTACGGGGGCCACACCGAGTACGCTTGAACGTCCCTCCAACTCGGCATCTCCAACCCCGAGGCATTCTTCGAATAATCTTCAGCGACTATAATCGCATATGTGGTAACAGGCCCGTTCACATCACTGAAATAGTTCTTCCTGAAACGGATTTGGATCGTGGTGGAGCTTCGTCGGACCTCAGTTGGGACAGCTCTCGAATTGGGCACCGGGGGTTCCCGAATCGGCATTTTCTGCTTCCAAATCCTCTCCGGGCCAAACCCGACTTTCGTCTCGCCTTGAATCCGAAACACGTATGTTTTTCCGGGCAACAACTGCCGGATTTTCCCCTTGAATTCATTCGGTTTGAAATCAAGCGATTGGGTATTCGACGAGCCTTCAAGCCCGTAAGTTATGGTAAACTTGCGGATGACTCCGTTTTGTTCAGTCGGAGGGAGCGACCACTCAAAGGAAATGCTACTAGGTTGTATATCGAAAGGTTCAAATCGCTCCACTCGACCCGGAACCGACTCCTTGGTCGTGAAAATGGCCGAAACGGGGCTAGACTGTCGCAAAATGCTCGATTCGGTACCACTCCGCACCATCACAGTGAAAGTGTAGTTGCGATGAGGCTTCAACTCCGTGATGGTGATGGTGTTTTGTAACGTCAAGTTGTGGATGAGGGTGTTCTCGAATGTGAGGTATTGGACTTCGAAGGCGTTGAATTCGCCCCGAGGGGAGGCCCAAGAGAGAGTGATTTCGGTGTCGGAGACTGAAGTTGCATTGATGCCAGTGATGGGTTCAGGATCTGCAAAAGTAGGAGAGTTAACAATTACAGGAAACTGTAATTGGACTTACAAAGTCTGTCTTGGCGTTGCAAGGGCTGACTTTCAACCCCCTGACTGACTGTCCAAACTGTAATATTGTATAGTCGGCCTGGAATTAAACCGGTGAAGGTAACAAATCGGTCTGTATCATTCCAGGCTTTTTCCTGATCCGGTATGTTACTATCGGACAAGGAAAATCGGTAAAAATCGAATTTGGACGAAGTCGGGGGAGTCGGTGTATATCTCAAACTGATGGTGTCTGTCGACTGTTGATTGGTCACAACCACGACTTCTGATTGGATTAAAGGCACTGAAAAATAAATGACAATCACCGGAAATAACACAATTGATGGTTGGTTTACTTGTCCTGATTGTCAACACCGTCTTGTCACTTTCTAGACCATTCGAAATCGCTTTGATATCAAACGTGTACTCAACTCCTGGCATCAAATCACTGACGAGTAACCTAACGGGTCCGGTGCCATTCTCATTCTGGCTCACATTCCGGGAGTAGATCTCGGACTCGTTCCCGGATTCCCACCACCGGACAACATAAGTTTCAACTCTTCCTTCCGGTCGTGGCCACTCCAGAGTGACATTATTCGAATCGACCAATCGTGCGATATTCGACGCTGGATTCGGTCGTACTGTATGATTCATTTGTTGTGGTTCGTTGCTTTCCAAACCGTAACTAACTGTATTAACTTGGATCGTGTACCGTTCGCCGGGAGTCATGTCGGTAACTTCGGCCTCTGTATTTTGAACAGGCGGTAATCGCACCCAATTTCGATTGGTGTCTGTTCGGTAGCGTATGGCATACTCGGAGATGAGCGAGTCGCTCGGCGCCACCCATTGGACCAACACGGACGTGGTGGTGGTTTTCTCGATTGTCATGTTTTTGGGCGGACGAGGGACTAAACAGTTTTGTTAAAATCGGTAGTTCCCACAGGGAAATTACTTACAAACTGGTTGGAAGTACTCATGAGGTTCGCTCTTCAAGCCGTGCGAAATTGCAAACACTTTGATTAGGTAGCCAGCGCCTGGGTAGAGATTCGTGAGGATGATCCTCGAGTCATGGGTGGTTCTGATTATCTTGTCGTTGGTGTCGTTTCGGACGCAGTGCAATTCGTATTTGTCTTGACGCGAATTCACGTCGCTCTTCCAGCTTATGTTGAGACCATCGATCATGGGACGGAGGTCCTCGATGATGGGCGCGCTTGGCTGCGTTACCACATAGAGGTAACTCTCATTCGACTCCATGTCTTTAGAGAGCGCTTGGACGATGAGAGAGTAGTTGCGACCAGGGAGCAGCGTATCCAGAGTGATTTTCGTTTTATTGTTCGTTTTTATGTTGTTACTATCGCCGGTTGAACTCTCCACTTCGTGATACGACACCAAGTAGTTGTCCTGGAAGCTGCGAGGATTCGGACTCCAGGATATGTTAACAATCCCGTTTTTAATATCACTTTCGGCGTGTAAATGCATCACAGGGAGAGGTTCTAAAATGGTACGTTACTGGAAATTCGGAAAAATCCTTCAGACTCACTTAAAGTCACTTCAGCCGTAGCAGGCCATGAGGAAACTTTCCCAGAGACAGTTTTCACAGTCACACTGTAGGTCTTCCCCGGATCTAAGTTCTCACTGAACTCGTAAAAAGTCGGATCATCTCGCATTTTGGTAATCTGTTGCTTGCTTTTCGTCGTTCCAACAAACACATGGTACTTGTCAAACTCACTAAAATGAAAGCTTTTCACCCAAAAAAAAAAGCAAAAATAGCCAAGCCAAACACACAACTTTTTACCTTACAAGTCAAAAATACAGTTCGGTTTTGACACTTTTCGGACTAACCTTTTTCCGTTAAGCTCAAAATTTACCACTTTGCTAAACCGAAATAATTTTTTTTTATTTTTTACAATTCCGCCTCAATTGAAATTTTGTTACAAAAACTACAAATTAGTCAAACTTTTTTCGATTTATTACGAGGGGACGTTAACTCTGGAATTAGTTGCGCAAATTTTTGGAATTTAATTAAAATTACTGGAATTTTTGTGAATTACTAGAAGTATTTGTGAATTAGATTCTGGAATTACTGGAATTCTTTTTGGAATTATCGGAGATAATTTTCTTTTGAAAATTACGTTGAATTTCTTAAAACTATCGGCATTAATTTGGAATTACAGGAATTATTTTAGAATTACGCAAACTAAGATGAAATTAAGTTGGAATTACAGGAATAATTAATTTGAAATTGTAGGGATTAATCTTGTGAATTTCTGTAATTTTTTTGGAATTTCTTAAAACTAAAGGAATTAATTTGGAATTACAGAAATTATTTTCGAATTACGAAAAATTGAGTTAGAATTACAGGAAATAGTTTGGAATTATGTGAATTAATCGAAAAGTTTTTCACCAAAAAAAAAAAACAACAAAAACACTCAAACCAAACAACTTTTTACCTTACAATTGCGTGTTTTTTATGAATGCTACAACCAGTCAAAAATTCAGTTCGGTTTTGACACTTTTTGGACTTACCTTTTTCCGTTGGGCTCCTCCCAATGGACTTCAAACGAATACGAGGTGATTAGTCTAAATGTAATTTTCGAGGGCCTTAAAGGGACAGTTCTGTATTGAGCAGTGGTGGGTGCGGAAATCTCATCTTCTGACATCGTTTGGACCGAAATATTGTAAGCCCGACCTGGCACCAAGCCCTTGAATGCTGCTTGAGCCGGTCCTGGAGGCTCGCCCTCTTTCTCCACGTAGAGTATACTGTCATTGGCATCGGGAGGGTCAATTGAGACTTTATAATGTGTGTAGATGGCAGCCGGGTATGGGGGCTGCCATAAAACAAGAAGAGTTGTCTCATTCCGAAACCACACGATGAATTTCCCCGGAGTGTTCGGTTCTGTGTTAAAAAGTCAATTACGGTTCTAGACAACAAATTTACTTACTAGTCGTGAAATTTCGCGATGTATAAGCTGCACTTTCTTTATTTTCAAATACTGTGAAAGCCTGGACTTGGTAAGTGGCCCCCGGTGTCAGTTCTTTGAGGAGATAGGAGTTATTTTCTACGTTGTCGACGGTGAGGGTTTGAGGTTTGGCCTCTGGTACGTTGTTGAGACAGTTGATTTTGAGTTTGAAGCTCGAGTAGCTCCCTTGTGTCGGAGGGCTCCATGAAATCACTGCAGATTTCCCACTCCGGACACTAACCGAGAGGTTTGAAGGCGGGTCAGGTACTGGAAAAATATCAGTTAGGTTTAACCGACTTGAGTTTCGGGTTACAACCAGTCGTAAAATTAGCAGTCCATGTGAGAGTATTGTGAGTGGAGTTGGAGTAATAGAGCCAGAAGTCGTACTTGGTCCCGGGTAACGCTTGAGAGAACTTGATGACGTCTTGGATGTCTTTCGAGGCAATTGTGGTGTTTGGGGCGGGGTGTCCGAAAGGAGGGTAGTAATCCAG
Organism: Tribolium madens; assembly: GCF_015345945.1. NCBI lineage: Eukaryota > Metazoa > Arthropoda > Insecta > Coleoptera > Tenebrionidae > Tribolium > Tribolium madens. Next base: position 11,739,926 of record NW_025400985.1, on the reverse strand, counting down.
TCTGTAAATCACCCCTTCTTGGCCCAGATTGCCCGGAATGTGGATGACAAGTTCCGCTGCTTGCCCCGGCTGCAAAACAATGAATTAATTTCACGCATAGATTTCGACGCATCTCATGTCGTTTTCATGCACTTCTTAATAATAGAGCGTGAAATATGGAAGAGTTTTAATGCGGAACCTTGTTTTGGCCCACTTTTCTTCACGGTTATGTAAGCTTCAGCCGCTAATTGCTTCTAAATTGGAGGTAGGAACGATGCTAAAAGGGGGTTCAAGGAGATATCGGATAAGGTCACAAGCTTTGCGTACTATTTTTCTTCATACAGGGAGTCCCATTAATAGTGTAGGTATAATAAAAAAATACAACTCATTAAATTTCGTGTTCACATAAGTTGCAATTTCAATATTATTTAGTTAATTACAAAATATAAAAATTGCGTTGTCCTGTTAATTTGCACTTGTTCAATTTCTAACTAAATCGTATATTTTATACAATATGTGTTAATCCATACGTTATTTAGTAATTTTTTACTAAAAACGAATTCAATGACCAACATTGGATTTGTTTTCTTATCACTGAGATATAGGCTTTTCTTTTTAGAAAAGAGAAATCTATATAATTAACAGTTTTAGAATAATTTTATTGTTAAAGACTTGCAGTTAACTGTGTTCTTAAAAAAGGGTGTAAAAAGTTTATTGACACAAAAATTATTGAAGATATTTTTTTCATCATCCTGTAAAAATAAAAAAATTAGTTATTTTAGCCGTTTTCTTTAACAAAATTTGTTAGTTAATAACACAGATAAACGATTTTAAAGTCTTTTCTTCTTCACTTCGTTAACTTCGCAAATAAAATTTTTCAGCTTCTTTTGCATTTATGAAAATTTGTTTTTTTAAGTTGGTGTAGTACCTAAATATTACAAATATTTAGATCATCCTGAATAATTTTGTTTCATTTTAATAACAAAATTGGTATTTTGACCAAAAATTTGTGATTGTGGTCAGTTTCAAATCATAGTTTCATACAAATAAGGATTTTTTGAGTTAATTTAACTCTTTTCTTTAAGCAAATTTAATTGTTAATAACACTGATTACCCGTTTCTTCCTTGATTTTTTTATCACAGATCAAAATTCTTACCAACAAAATTTTCAATTAAAGTTTGTTTCTTCTAAAGTTTTCTTTTCTTCTTCACCTCATTTTTTTTACAAAATGGTAACTTAGGCTTTTGTCCAGCACTAAATGCAATTTTTTATAGATTTTTAAAACTAAAATTCTTGCAAATTAAATTCTTCAGCATATTTTACATGAATAGTTTTTTTTTAAATCGTGTTTCTGTATATACTCGTATATTATGTTCTTCAGTTGAGTTTACACAAGAGGAAAAAAATTATCAATGATTTTTCGCCAAAACTGCAAAAAGACATTTTTTGCTTAACCTGAGACGAGCAAATCTGTAATTAAAACTTTATAATTCTGACTCAGTGGAAAAAATCTCATTTTTCTAAATCGTATATTTTATATAAATAAAGCTTTTTGGGTTATTGTAGCCCTTTTCTTTAATTAAATGAATTAATTTAAGCACGGATTACTCGTTTTTCTCTCATGGACAAAATAATTTCTTGTAAACAAAATTTTCAATTAAAGGTTTGTTTTATAAATTCATCTCGTTTTTCAGAAAATAGGGAAACATGGTCAAGTTAAGTATAATTTGTTCAAGATTAATTGCACTTTTGTACCAACTTTCAAAAATAAATTTTTTGCAGTCTAAATTTTTCACCTTATTTTTCATGAAAAGAACCTTACAGATAAAGTCATTGTAAATCAGTTTTTATTTTATTTTTCAGTTATAAAATAGGTAGATACCTTCATGTCAATTTGTGATTCTTGTAAATTATTTTAACTCTTTATTAAATTTATAACGTTTCCCAAACATTTTCGATCGCGGACAAGTATTTTTTGTAAAACTTTTATTATTTTTTAAAGTACTAATTTTAGTTTTTGGGAAATGAATTGGTAAAAAACAAGCTGTTTTATTTTAATGGGCTTTAGTAAACTCAACAAATTTTAAATTTCAATATACAGGGTGCCCCAGCGAGTTGAAAAATGTTTAAATGTTAAAATTAAAAAAAATATATTTAGGACATTGATAGATACTAATCTAGTCCATTGCCTAAAATTATTTTCAACTATACAGCGTGTCTATTTGTCTATGTCAAGCTGAGACATCCTGTATATTTAAATATTTTTAATAGTTTAATTTAAGATTTTCCTTTTGGACGAAATGCGTCAACATGTTCAACATTGGTTGAATTCCCTACTGAAATAAACTTAGTACTTTGGGTGTATTCTAAAATGTAGGTACTTGCATAATTCTTGAAGCTTGTATTTTTATGGATTATTTTACTTGAGGAGATTTTTTTTTTCAAAATGTGTCATCAAAATTTCTTGATTTTGCCATCACAAAAATTAACTAATAAATAAATTCACTTTTTTCCCCTTTTCACTAAATGGGGGAAAACCGTATGTTTCATACTTCGCCTAAATTCGAATTTGGTTCATATGTATTTTTAAAACTTCTAATATAATTCTTTAAAATGCAAATCCCCAAGTAATTTTACAGTTTTCCACAACTTCTCTTTCAAACATCATTAAATTTTAAATCATTTGGAAGTTTGGGTTGTTTAGGTGGGAAAAAGGTATTGTAAAAAGTGCAATAATACTGCATTGTAATTGTATTGTAACTGTATTGTAATAATGCAATAATACTGCAGGAAAGACGACTACCACACTTTTTTCTTGTAGAGAGAAATTACACTAGTTTTGAGATTTTATAATTTTACAATAGTTGCGTACTACGTATTCGTTTGCTGTCTCCTGCATAATATGGAAGTGTCTAAAATGGGAGAACCATAAATCCAATTGTGTCCACGTTTCGTCAATTATAATTTATTTATTGAGTATTAAATTAAATTAATTGTCATCAAGCTACGCCCATATGTGGTATAGATTAAGTATTGTTTGAATAGTGTGTATATTCGTTGTTATAACTTTCTTTGATAATATCTAGGCGAAGCAATCTAAAACCATTTAAATCGGTCACGACAAATCCGGACACACCTAGCGCGTGCATGTTTTACATTTAAAATCGTTGAAAACGTGAATTTTAAATAAGAAATAATCCGAAGATTGAATTAATTCGTCCTTGGCGATGATAATTGTAATTAAATTAAAATCTTAAAAAACGAAACTAATTTCGGCGAAGCGGTAACTTCATGGCCGTTTACCTCTCTTAATTATAAATTAAAATGAATTTTTGAAAAGGAAGAGTTGTTTCTCGCCGAACGGAAATTTCGGTTATAAATTCTAATAATACGAAATTCAGCATCACATGCGGAACCGAATTATTAATCCTCTCATTTCGCTCTGGATGTGTGCCAGAAGGGGATGATTATCCGGTGATGTCGGTCCCCTTTTTGTATATTTAAAACGTATTTAGGTCGATTATGGAAAGCTTAAAAATAAAACAAACTCTCTGCCACACATGGACACATGCGACTATCGATCCCGACGCTTTCCAGACGTCGGATTAATCAAAAGATGAGATGAGGGGAAGAAGGCTCGCATGCAAATGCACTTCCGGTTGAAAAGCGACAGCTTTTCACCTTTACCTTCGACGCTCGCTATTAGAAAGTCGGAATTGCACAATTTTTGCTCATGAATGGAGGATTTTCGACGAGGACGATGATGGGATAATCGATTTATTTCCTTGGGGGAAAATCCGGTCGGGCTTGCAAAATCGACATGAATATTCACATTTTGCTACTTACTCAAGTTCTTATACGGTTTTGAAACAAGGAAGAGAATGGAAATTTTCTTCTTTTTCGGTTTTTACTGAACTGTGCTCAAAACCTCTTTCGTTCAGAGTAAAAGGTAGGAATTGAAATAAACGACTTGAAGCAAATTTTTATTTAGTTCTAGTGGTCATTAGGAAACTTCCTTCTGCAAATAAGTGACAGTAGGGTAAACAAATTAAGGCGCTTTGATGACTTTCTAGGGTTTTGAGTGTCGAAATCGATTAAAATTTCACCTTTGCAAAGAATCGGAAATTTTCTTAAAATCCTCAATGAGAAATTCCTTTTTTATGCATCATTTTATATCAGAATCAGAGGTTTCCATTACACATTTAGAATATCGAATTCAAGGGAATAATCAACATTTGCCACTTTACAAACGGATTTTTTATTTATTTTTTTACAATTATTTATTTTTTTACAATTCCGCGTCAATTGAAATTTTGTTACAAAAACTACAACTTTTTTGACTTATTACGAGGGGTCGGCCGTTAACTCTGGAATTAGTTGTACAAATTTTTGGAATTTAATCGAAATTCCTTGGAATTATTGTCTTTGGATTACGATGAATTGAAATTACTGGAATTTTTATGAATTACTGAAAGTATTTGTGAATTAGGTTCTGGAATTCTTTTTGCAATTATCGGAGATAATTTCTTTTGAAAATTACGTTGAATTAAAAACCACCGAAATTAATTTGGAATAATTATTTGAAATGAAAACAATGAATGATGTTGAATTTCTTAGAACTATACGAATTAATTAAGAATTACAGGAATTATTTTGGAATTACGAAAGTTAAGTTGGAATTATTCTGAAATTACATTCATGAATTAATCTGAAAACAACGGAATTACGATGGATTATTGGAATTACAGGAATTTAGGTACATTTTTTTGAAATTACTGGAATTACTTGTGTGAATTTCTGTAATTTTTTTAAGTATTACTAGATTTTTTTGGAATTATCGGAGACAATTTCTTTCCTAAACTACGTTCAATTTCTTAGAACTAAAGGAATTATTTTGGAATTACAGAAATTATTTCGGAATTACGGAAATTAAGTTGGAATTACAGGAAATATATGAATTAATCTGAAAACAATGGAATTATGATGGATTATTGGAATCACTGGAATTTCGGTGAATTTTCTTGGAATTGGATTAATTGTACACATTTTTTTCAAGTTAATGGCCCCTTAACTTCATTATTTTCAAAATTATGCAGTGGGTTTATCTAAAAATCAATTATTTCATTTAAATTTTAGTGGGAAATCCTCATTGGATTAGTTCTTTTGATTTTTTATTTAATAACGTGCCTCATTTCGCTTTATCTTCTCCTTTTCCATCCGATGTACAACTTTGACCTTTTCAATTTTGATGTCTCATGATTCGCCCACATTGGGTTAAACTGAATTATCTAACGGCCCCAACCCACAATAATAAAACCAAATTTTATTTATTCGTTAATTGCGCCAACAATCAAATTAAAACCGGCGCAATTATATTAAACGCGAAATTTTCAAAACAAAGCTTTGTGTTTATTTGTGAAGAGTGAAACTTGATTTCCGTTCCAGTTATTTCCGCATTTTTTAATATTAATACCACCGAAAAACTATACCAAATTCTCCAAACCTTGACGGTTTTATTTCATGCGAATAATTATCAAAAGCGGCGTTTATCGCTACAAGTAATTAGAAACAAATAGTTTTTTAACGAGTTTTGCGCTCTAAATTCTAATGTCATTTGAATTGATGTGAATTTCTTGGCTTGTCGCCAATAATTCCGTTATCTTTAGAACCACCTGTAACACTTCGGTGGGTGGTCCCCCGATAAGAAAGCTCTTTGAGTGTGGTTTTGACGGTGATGTCATTTATTGGCACGAAAACCGTCTCGAAAATAAATAAAAATTCTTTTTGTTGGTAAACAAAACCAAATGGAAAGTTCGTCGAAGGCCGAAGTACGCAGAATGGCAAACCGAGACAATTGGCACACTTACATAATGCATAATTAATAATAAATTTAAATACACCTCGCGAAAAATCGACTTTCTTCTCGTTATTTAAACAAAAAGTCGCCTTTATTACGTGAACAGCTCCGGCTTGGGCCGCATATGCTTTGTTTTTTCACTGCTAATCGAGAACCGTGGAACCAGGACGTCGCAACATGTGTCAAACAGAGGAAACGCCAAACAATAAAAGAAGCGACAATAGAACCACGTACCTTGATTGACCCTAATAAAGCTGCACCAAGCAAAAAAACGACACTGGTCATGGCAATAACAACAACAAACAAACAAACAAAAACATAAAAACACACACAAAAAATAATTTAAATAACAATAGAGAAGAGACAGGTACGGTGGATTCAAATCGGGGCGACGCGCGGGACACGATGCATAATTATGTCCGTTATGGGGGCTATATCAAATGAGATGCATCCGTGAAGCAATTACACGACACGCAAACACGTTAACACTCTTCTACGCCATTATTGCATCTGACAATAGCCCGAAACGAGGAAACTTTCAAAGAAGACCTCGCCAAGGAGTAGAGAGCAGCACCTGCGAGCCAGCGTGACAACAAACAGCAACAGGTGGGGGCTAACAACACCGACCTATAGGCAACCCACAATGACCCAACTTTATTTCTTCACAAACTCTACACAATAATTCCCTTGATCATAATAACTTTTCACAATAGAAACATTCTCAATTTTTTTACATAATTTCTCAAGCTCCCCCTCTTCAAAAACGTGATAAAACCGCAAAAAAGTCCTCGATTTCTCCTCCCCTTTCAACTTCCAAGGCACCAAAACATCACTGTGAGCGAAATTAGCCCTGTTGGTGTGCACCGGTAAAGTCACACCTTCCCCAACACAAACTTCCTCCGTGGTAACACTCCCGACAACTTCCTTTTTTCGAGTTTTCCGGTCTTGTTTCATGTAAGTTGACTTTTCGTCGTTTTTGATTTGTTGTTTCGCCCAAACGTAGATAAGGGCTTCGCCCCCCACCCGGAGCACCCGGGCTATTTCCTTGAGGGCTTTCAAGCGGCGTTCGGGGGTTGACAAGTGGTGGATTACCGCAATACTAATAACAGCATCAGCTGAGGAGTCTTTGAGGGGGAGGTTGAGGCAATTTCCGGTGAAGACCTCAAAACCAAGGTCCTTGCACAAGTCGTTGAGTTTGAAACTGCGATCGGTTCCCAACTACACAAACAGAAATTTTGAGGATTTTAAATCATTTGATTTGAAAATTACCTCCACGATGTGGCTGTTGTGGCCAAAATACTTGCCGTTGCCGCACCCCACGTCTAACAAAACAGCCCCCATTGGGAGTTTTTGCACAAAATTGAGGACATTTGGCCACGGGGTGTGTCTAGTTTCGCTGAAATGGGGGGCAATCTCCTCATAAACCCCATGGACGTGTTGATTTTCCAACTTATGGGCTAATAAATCGCTCTTGATTTTAGTATTATGAGAATCGCATTGAAGTTTGTATTTGCAATCACAGCCCCCTTTTCTGACTTTCCTGAAGGTGAAAGAGACCCTAATTCCGCGTTTGAAACTGCAACAACCCTCTTGGTTGTTGTAGAAATCATAAGTTCGGGGTACAATCCCATGCGTCCATTCGTACCGACTCTCCCCTGACATTACCAGCAGAGAGCGTCGGGGTAAAAGGACACAAATCGTTTCGTCCTTTTTGAATTCCATCACAACGTCGGAATTGAGACTTAAAGACAGAATGGGGTCTTCGAAAGCGCTGTGGGTGTCTATATGCGAGGGAATCCCCTGTCCTGGCTTGTAACGATTGATTGTTAATTGGTCGGGGCGGAAGTCAAAAGGAAGACGCCCCCATAAAAAATCGCACTCTTGCGGAATTCCCTCTTTTAACGGCTTATCTTTATCGACATTGTTAATATCGTATCGAAACTCATAACCGTAGTGTTTCACTTGTCTGTGTTTCATATTTCCACCATCCTCAAACTGACACAAAGACAACAATTTCGCCTCCTCCTCCTCACTAACAAAACACTCAATTATTGTCAAACCCGGCGGGTGGCGCCCCCAAACTTTTTCCTCCGGTATCTCCGGAAAAGCCTCAACGAAACTCAAAAAAATCGGCTTTCCGTCTTGCGCTATATTCAGATTACCGTTAACAACCTCAAATGCCGCTGAGGCACTTGAGATGTCTTTGTAACTCAGAAATGCGCATGATTTTCCCGGAATTAGTAAAATGCGATCAAGGGGGCCATATTTCTGGAAGTGTTCTACGATTGTTTCCTCAGTTAAGCCATTAATTTGGCCGGTATTGCAAATTGCAAGGTTCTAAAAAATTGAGGTTAAGTAATTATTTTTTCGACGTTATTGTTTACCCGAGTGGGGTTCTCGGAACAGGTGACCCCAGTTTCCTTACTAACTGTGTGTTGGTGTTTTCGTAGTTTTCTAATGAGCTTTTTGCGAGAATTGTTGGATTCCATTTTTGGAGCAAAGTGAGGTTAAGGTGTATTAAAATTTCAAGGATCTTGCCCTAACATATTATAGTAATACTGATAAAATTTTAAAGATTGTCCTGTGTTAAATCACAATATCTTTATCTTATTGATGTGTTTTATTTATTATTAATTAAATATTTAAGCATGGTTTGGGTTTTGCAATGCTATTAGCACTAGTGTTTTCTTGGTTGCATACGTTCAATTTTAAATTGTTAATTATAACAAAAAAGGAATTTTGTTTATAACGATTTTTTTTAATATGGAAAACTTTTTTTAGCACAAAAATTTTTTTAGCACCAATTCCTCAACCATTTACTACCCTTTTTGTGGTTTTGTGTTGAGTTTATTAACTCTGACTGTTGATCATTTGAATTAATTGCTATTCAAGAAGGTGGTACTTGCCCGCATAACATTTAACTAATTCAGAGTTATTTACATTTATTTTAACAATCTAATATGTAGATACGTGTCTACATTTCTATTTATACACATCGCTTTTGATTTTTTTTGTATTGAAAATTGGAGAATAACAGCCCCCCAATTACGTAAAGGTGGCAACAGGCTGGAAATTAATAACCCCCTTGTAAACGGCCATTTATAAGCAATCTGCGTGGGGCACCGCCGAAGCAAAATCATCTGCCTCGGCACCTAATCAAGTTAATTATCCAGGTGGTCTTGGGCTATTGTTACCTCTGACCGATCTTCGGCTCATCTGCCCGATTTTGGCGACGCCGTGACCAGCTGAACGTAAAAAAGTGATGATTCTAGAACTCCGCCCTGGCCAGGTGTATGCGGGTGAACGCTACTGATAGTGTAATAATGATAGAATCAAGGGTTAGTACCATCGTGGCTAAGACACGCGAAAGCACGCGAAAGATGAACAATGTCAGCCCCGGCGACAGCCCCCGTATCATCTTGCATGTATTCACAGTGGATGATCAACGAAAAATATCAGGTTACGGCGCCGGAGGAAGACAAAAGGACTAAGGAAGACACGAAGAGATATAAACACGTGCCCCATAAGGACAAACCGGCGCAAGTTGTCGCCAAGAGGAACGCCAGGGAACGACGGAGGGTGCAAGCGGTCAACACGGCCTTTGCGAGGCTGAGGAAGGCGGTCCCGTTGGAGAATGCAAGGTTAACAAAAACATTGACTAAATAAAACGTTTAAAAGATGAAAAAAATATTTTTTTATTCATTTGGGTTCCCAAAAAGGGGGGAACTTTCCGGTCAAATTAAAATTTTTGTTTTTTCTGATTATACCCATCATTTTTAAATACACTTTTCTGTTTTCAATTTTTCACATTTTTTCGAAATTTTGGTGGATTTTGGTTTTCCGGAACTGTCGCCTCTTATGTTTGGTACCACTGGAAATATTTTTTTATTTTTTCTCTTTTAAAAAAATTATCGTTTCCCTGAGAGAAAATCATTAATATAGACCAAAAATTGCCAATTTTTTATCTGTCGACAAATCAAAAACTAGCCGGAGTTTTCCGGTTTTTTTTTTCCAATCGATTTGTCGGAACGTTTTACGAGCGTATAATTCAAAACATTGTTATCCTAAAAATTCGTTTCGTCGACAAAAAATTTAAAACGAGAAAATGTTTTACGAGCCGGAATCGCAAGGATTAAAAAAATATAAATTTGCTTGAAATTTTTATCGTTTTATAGATTTTTTGCGATAACTCTTTTGGTTTTGTCGTAATCGCCGTTTGAAAGTAAAAAAAATTATTTTGAGTTCAAGATTGTTCAATTTTTTCAAAACATTAAAAAACTGCCGGAATCTGCATATAATTATCTATTAAACACTGAAAACTGAAGTCGACGAGAGTTATAGTTTTCACTAAGGACGCGTTTAAAGTTTTTCATTTTTGGACTTTTTACAATTAAAAAAATTATAGTTTTTGGTATTCAAGCCGAAATTTTCCGGGTTTTTTTGACACCAATCGATTTGTTAGAACGTTCTACGTATGTGCACCCCAAGACATTGTTTTTCTTGAAATTCAAATTCGTTTCGTCGTAATTGACAAAAATTTAAATGTAAATGTTTTACGAAGCGGAGTCGGTGTGCAGCTTTTTCAAAAATTAAATTTTCTTAAAATCTACATCATTTTATAGATTTTTTAACGCTGATTAAGATAGTGTTTGATTTTTTGCGATAACTCTTTTAATTTTGCCGTAATCGCGGTTGAAAATGAAAAAAATACAATTTTGAGAACATTGTTCAAATTTTTAAAACTTTAAACGGAAATTTTACTAAAAAGTGCCGTAAAACTAGAACCGATGAGAGTTCTAGTTTTGACCAGAGAAGCGTTTAAAGTTTTCCGACTTTTCAAAATTAAAAAGATAACTTTTTGGTATTCGGAATTTTCCGTTGTCTTTTTTGACACATTGTTTTTATAGAGTTTTTAACGCTACTTCCGATAGTGTTTGATTTTTTGCCATAACTGTTCTAGTTTCGCCGTAATCGTCGTTTGAAAGAAAAAAAATTATTTTGTATTTCAAGTTTTCCTCAAAAATTGTAAATATCTCAAGGCAATTTAAAAAACTGCGAAATCTGTACATAATTTTATATTGAAAAGTGAAAACTGGAGTCGACAGAAATTATAGTTTCGACTAGAGACGTGTTTAAAGTTTTTCGACTTTTTAAAATTAAATAAAAAAAAATATAATTAAAAAAACTCGAAAACAATCAGTCCCAGAACTAAACGGTTTTCGTAGTCAGATTCCTCGGACAATTTTACATAACAGGATACCATTGTTCCGGGCGGTTTCGGTCGATTTCCAAGCGCCCAGAAAATCCAGAACAAAGTTCTTGAAAACTACTCGTCGTGACTAAAATATTAAATCCCGGGAGTAGTAAGCAGGAATCCAAAAAACAATCCACAAATTAGTCCATTTCGCTATCTACAGTATGTTCCCGGATTGAATTTACAAGAGGAAAACATTTTTTATCTTTGATTTTAGGCCAAAACTGCAAAGAAAAAACATTTTTTGCTTCACCTGAAATGAGCAAATCTGTACTTAAAACTTCATTATTCTGATTCAGTGAAAAGAAAAGTTAATTTTTCTCTTGATTTTGGACTTTTTCTCTGCTTTTTAAATCCTATCACATTGGCGATTTTAATTATTTGACAACTATACAGGGTGCGCCAGAACCCGCGCCCCAAAGAAAATTTTCTAGTAAGGTAAGATACCAGGAACATGAAAAAAATGTTTAAAAAATTCTATCTGTCAAAAAATTTTTACATTTATTTTTTGACATTTGACATTTTTTTTTATATCTATTTAATGATACTGATGATTTTGTATATGTTTTTTTACAATTATTTAGTAAATAGACAAAAATTTTGCCAACAGAGTTACAACTTAGGATACAGCTTCCTATTCTATTTTAATAGCCTATAGCAAAAAAACTTGGAAAATTATTTTTACAACAGAAATAAATAGAGTCAAAGTGCAAAATTTAAACTCTCATAACTTCGAAATTTTTATAGATAAAATAATTTTTTTAACATATTTTCCGTCTTCCTGGTATCTTACCTTATATGGCATTTTTCTCTAGGGCGCGAGTTCTGGCGCACCCTATATGTCACTTTGACAAATAATTTATTAATTAAATAATGATAGTTCTTGTTAAAAATGACTTTGGTTTTTACCTTAAAGCTGTTTCTTTGAGTTGCTGTTTATTAAAATTATGTTTTTCACAAACATTTTTGTTATTTAACTTGTGTAAATTCATTTGTCAAAGTGACAGCATTGTCAAAATAATAAAACTGCCAATGTGATGGGACTTAAAAATCAGAGAAAAATTATTCCAAAATCAAGAGAAAAAATTAACTTTTCTTTCTACTGAGTTAGAATAATGAAGTTTTAATTACAGATTTGCTGTTTTCAATCAAGTAAAGCAAAAACTTTTTTTCCTTTGTAGTTTTGGCGTAAAATCAAAGATCATTTTTGTTTCCTCTTGTAATCTCAATCCGGGGACATACTGTATAAAAAAATTCATTTCCTTTACTTAAAACAATGAATTGTAGATTAAAAAAAAGGAAATTTATTTATTCTCCCTTCTCCCAGATTTCCCAAAAAAAAACGGTTGTATCGGTCTTTCTTTGGAGAAAAAAACGTTTTTGCATTTTTCTGGTGTTGGCTTCAAGTTTTAAATCGCTCGGTCTAGTTGTGAAAGAAAATTGAGTGAAACTTGATCGCTGTATGATTTTTCTAGGGGAAAGAGGGTCAGTAAAGTGAAGACGCTGCAACAGGCCATCGAGTACATCCAAGCCTTGGTCCAATTACTGGAACAAGACCGGAACTACCACGTGATTGTAAGCAATCTCTGATGTAATTATACCAATTTCACATTAACAATTCCAGTCCCACTACTACTCCCACAAGTTCGACGAGGATTTCTTCAATTATAATTTTTCCGATGAGTTATGAATGCCTTATCAATAATGATTGTCTCTAGTCAAATAAAATTAAGCAAATAAAATCGTAATTTTTTCCACGAGTGCATTTCAAGCAGTGAGGGCACCCACATCGACCTTGCCTCCAATTCGCTTTTATCATTCCAATTGCGTATCCCTTGTTATTCCTCCTGGGGAAAAATGATTTATTTCGCAAAATAAATATTAATTGGCATGCGGTGATTAAAGCACGTTTTTTGTACAGCATGTGTAAAGGTGCGGTGTTAATGCCTCTTTTGGATATCTTCACGTACCAAAGGACATCACTCGCACTCTGGCAAGGACGTGCATTTAATCACTTATTACAGTTGGGAGTATTTATTATTATCAACAGTCGATGTACATACACGTAAGGAATGTTTACATCCTGTTTGGTAGCTTCGGACAAAGCGACCTTAATCAATATTCATAATTAACGGCGATTTGTGGCTTGACCGCAACGGTGACAAGCGCGAAAAGGGAGGCTGCCAGGCGGGGGCGCCGCACGCCTTCACCGAAATTATAAGGTCGATAACCCTAATTAAACAAAAATCGGGCTTTTAAAGCATTTTTGGGAACCGAAATAAAAAGAAGTTGAGAAAGTGTAGTTATAGCTTGTATTCCAAAATTATATAAAAGAGAAATAATAATTTTATTGTTAGCCAAGCGATTAATTTTAATTAAAAATCTCAATAGTTTTTCCACAAACAAGCGAAAAATCATCCATTTTTTTCAAAATATTAACTCGAAATTTTAAACTCTAATTTTAGTTTCGAATTTTGGAAGTCTGATACAATAGCCGATAATTTAAATACAAATTTAAGTCTGAGGTTTAACAAAATTTCAAATTTTAAGTCGGAATTCTAAAAACTAATCTGTGACGTTGGAACATACCTAATTGAAAAATATTGTTTTTGATTTTGCTGGATGCAAACAAAAAATTCGACTTTAATTACAAATTAAATTCCGTCTTTGAAAAACAAAGTTTAAATTCTGGGATTTCAAGGGTTAAAAAATTTGAATGTAAACGTTGCACGTTGAATAAATTTTTTATGAAATTGTGGTTTTTAAATCATTTTGGAGAACTCATAATTATAAATAAATTTAAAAAAATGTTGAAAAAAAGTGTAGTTGTGTAGTTATAGCTTGAAGTTCAAAATTTTATAAAAGATAAACAATAAATATAAAATAATTTCAAATTTTATTGCAAGTCAGTCGATTAATTTTAATTAAAAATGTCAATAGTTTCACTAATTTTTAAAGCGCAATATTGGCGTCCACAAGCCATCAAAAATCATACCATTTTTTTACTTTCCTTAGTGAACTAGGAATTTTAAGATAAATTTAAAATTTAAATTCGAAATTATGAAAATTTTTAATTTTGGAAGTTTTATACAAAATTCTTCTAACTGAAAATCGAACAAAAGTTAGTCCTTAAACTTTCAAATTTCAAGACGGAATTTCAAAAACTAATTTGTGACCTTGGTTTTTTTTCGATTTTGCTAGATACAAACAAGTAATTCGACTAATAAAAGAAAAAAAAATATATATTTTAAGAGTTAAATAAATCAGGATCATAAACGTTCACTGCATATAAAATGTAAATTTAGTAACTCTAATTTCATGTTTGAAAGTCAGTTTCAGATTTTCAACATTATGAATTTTTTATTTTGACTTTAAGGTAAGTTGAGATGAATATTTCTCAGGGAGGCCACAAATTTCGGAAATGTTAAAATTTTAATAGCTAGAAGGTTTTGAATTTATTAGTTTGAACTTAAAACTCGATGTTTTTATGCGAAAGTACAAAAAACAACGTTTTGTTTAATACGTTTTTTTTATAAATAAAATGTTTTAGTAGATTTAGTTTACATTTGTTATTGTTTTGATGCTGAACGATTTAATATTGAACGATTTTAGCATTTTATTGTTTTGGAAGTGAATGACATTAACTTGCAAATTTTAGTGGAAAAAACTTTTTTGAAAAATTGACGTCCTAACATCCTTTCGAATAAACTAAAATTTAAACGATTTTATTTCTTAATTTTTTTACTTTCGCAATATGTAATTTGTTCTACATTTGTTTGTATTTATTTTCTTGTTATTTAAAAATCTGCTTGCAAAGTTCTATTGTATCTTTAAAAAAATATCTTGAAATTTGAAGTACCTACCTAAATCGAAGAATGCGATAACCCAATATAGCAATAGGATATAAAATTATATCAAATTTTCTAATACATAATTCTATGATTTTTTAATATTCGACGAAAATTTTGATTCAAATGATAATCTTAGTATATTGTGTAGCAAAATTGGTACACTCTGTGCAAATTCCCGCCTTAGTCCGACTCTGGTCAAAATTTACATTTTGAAAATTTATAATTCTGCTTTTAACAATACTTTGGTAAAAATTTCGATTCGGAATTCAGATTTTAAAAGTCGAAAAAATTAGAAATTGAAAGAAAATGCGGTGTGGTCCTTTTGTGACTACAGAAAGAAAGCTTTAAAGCAGATAAGATAAATTTTTGATTCGAGTGGGAAACAAATAATTGCCAAAGTATATTTGGTTGCATACACTCTTGTGCGAAAACTTGGTAAAAATGCTAGAATTTGTGCTTTGAAGCCTTTTTTTTGCTGTCTTTTTAAAAATGACTTGTTTTTTATTCTGTCAGCGTTTCATTTGGTGCGACTGTCGGTAGTTCCGTTTGCGAGCGCGTTTAAAATTCCTGCCGTCAAAATCGAACGCTTGCTAACAACAATCCTCTTTCATGCCGTGAATAAATCTGTTGTTTATAGCCAGCAATCCGCCATTTGAATACAAACTAAAAACCTCACTGGACCGTACGGTATTCCCACACACCAGCTTCTCGGAATCGTTGTTCGAGACCGCGTCGAACTTGAACTTGGAAACTTCCGTCCGTTCGCACTTACCGCCGCCGCCACGGCCCACGCTAGCGTTAAGATGGTCGTCGCTTTTTCGTAACGCAACGTAACGAGGAATGTCGACGTTATGCAATGTTACGTAAGGGAAAGGGAAAGTAGACCGTGTCCCGCATTCGGATCCCTCTTCCGGGCTGGGGCCGGTAACGCGCCGTGATTTACCGCGCCGAAACTAGAACAGAATTATTACTCTTTGGCGTTTGAGGAGGTCGGGATAAAGGAAACGGAATCGATGCGGTAACACGCTTGGATAATAAAGTGTTACACACCCCGGGGGAGCACCGACACCGACTTAATCTACGATGGAGGATTATATAATCGTTTCTACAGCACTAATCGATTACAATTATTTTAAATAAACTATTCACAATACTAAATTAAATTTATTATTTATTTATTACGCTTTACACACTTTACTCACTTTTCACTGAGAGAATTATTTAAAAAAAATGAGAAAACCAACCAAAATAAGGATAAGGAAAAGTTTTTTGATTAATAATTAATATAGCTTTTTGGTTAACACTCATTGTCACATAAGAATATGTTTACCATCCTGCGAAATTTTGGTAAAATTCAAAAAAAAAGTTTTTACAATATTTTTTTATTTTTTGTTACAATGACAACTAGTGTATGAGAATGCGGCTTATTTCTACATTTATTGTTCAAATATCTCAAAAACAATTGACTATGAGTATTTTAACCCGTTGTTGTATCGTGTTCAGCGTGTGATTTTGCGTCTAAATACCATGTTTCAAGTGTTTTTGCGATAAAAAGTTGTTCGACCATTCTTACGATACTTATGAAAGCTCAAGAAAATCGCCTTTTTTAATTCAACCTTGTAATATTTCTAAGTATTTTACAACATTTTTGCACTTTTCTAAGTCTCTTGAAGTGCATTTTGTTGAATTTTGAAGATTTTAATTTTTTCGATTTTTGACAAAATTTTCAGCCATTTTCGGTACCCGAAGTGGATATTAGCTAATAACTTTGGTTTTTTTTTTGGTATCGTTGAAAAGCACTTTTAATTTCCTATCTTATATAAAAGATCGTAATTCTGCGATAAATAGTTATAGAGAAATCGATGGTAAAGACAAAAATAACAAAAATATTAATAACTTCTAAACTGTCAAGAATTTTGCGATTTTCTTGACACCAATCGATTCCCCGGAACATTCTACATGAGCTTTGTGCTCAAATCGTCGTTCAAAAAGTAAAAATTTTCAAAACTGTGAAATTTTAAATGCGTTTTTTCTACGAAACTTAAGACTAGAGCAAAAACCAAAGAAACTTTAAATTTTGCTTTAAATTATCTATTTAATGGGGCAAATTTGAAGTCGCTCCGGATTATATTTCCGGGCACAGAGCCATTTTTTTATAAGAAAACAGTCATATTCAAAAACTCTGAGTCTTAGGTCAAAACGGTTTGTACAGGCATATTCTCCTCTTAATTTTACATATAGTACGAGTAGGTGCTAGTTTTTCATAAGAATCAAAAATTTTTGATTTTTTGGTCAGAATCGAATATAGTGCTTATGCTTTTAGCCTTATTCTTAACTTTATTACTCAATATCTCAAAAGCTACTCATCGTAGAGCTTTTTAACTTGTTGCAACGTGTTCAGCATGTGATTTTACGTCTAGAATACCCTATTTCAAGCGTTTTTGTGACAAAAAGTTGATCGACCATTTTTATAAGTTTTACGAAGAAACTACATGTACATCGATTTTTCTCATACCTACTCATTGCAAGAACATATCGTGAAAATAACTTCTTCAAATCCAAGGAACAGGGTTGAAAAATTAACTGGAGGAGTATTTGTAGGAATTAAAACGACTGTTATGCAACGTTTCGTCTATCAAACCATAGACATCAAAAGGATTGTTATCCTGATTATGTCTATGGTTTAATAGACGAAACGTTGCATCAAAAGGAATGTTATCCTGATGATGTCTATGGTTTAATAGACGAAACGTTGCATCAAAAGGATTGTTAGCCTGATGATGTCTATGGTTTAATAGACGAAACGTTGCATTACAGTCTTTTTAATTCCTACAAGTTCTCCTCCAAGTAATTTTTCAACATTGTTCATTGCAAGAACGTTTTATGCACTTTTCTGTATTCTGAGGCTATTAGAAGTGAAAAAACATTTACTCCAATTTTAAAATTTCCGATTTTTTGACAAAAATTGAGGTTACTTCTACAAGTTCTAAGTGCTTCACAACCCATGTCTAAAAGTATTCAGCTTATGATGTAACAATTTTTAACAAAATTTCAGTATACAAATGCTGTGGTATTTTTTAATTTTTTTGTAATTGCTTTGACATTTTCCTTTTGTGGCTCTTGTTCGTTATGTCATCGCTTCCAGATGCCGAAGGTTTTCTGTCCGAATAAAGCAGTTAACTGTTGATTCGATTATATAATTGTCCCAAATTGGCCGAAAGGTCGTAGGTGTTTCTTCAGTATATCGCAACGTCGTGTGCTCAATTACCGCGATATTAAATAACTCGATGAGAAAACCGCTACACGTTGTTGCACTTCTGCGATCTGTTGTAACAACCATCGGAAACGAGGTTAGAAGATGCGTAACTGGAGAATTTTTTTCGGCGCGAATTGAGTTATTTCAAGACGATAATTGGCTGACGGTACAACTAATCGATATGTAAATTTTGGAAAAATGTCGACTAATTTGCACTCACGGATGTGATAATGAGGGAAAAATTTTTTTCGTGACGCTGGAAATGCTTTTGACCTATTGAAATCGCTTATTTCAAAGATTTGACCAATGAAATCGGCGGTTTTTCAAGGTTCGTCCAATCAGCAGTCGCGCCTGCATCTGCAGCCCTGATGATTCAAAATCAAAGTTTGCAGTCACTATCTTGGAATAAATCACGCGATCCTTGCACGTGTCTAATAAGAAATGGTGCAACAAGCGAATATTTACCTCTTTCGTGACATTTTGAGGTTAGTAATATAGAATTTATCCGCTCTAAAAATTGATTTACGAACCGAAACTTCTCGATAAGTCAAGTTCGTCATGACAAACATTTCGAAAAATCAGTTAGCTTTGGTCCGAAATGATGTAAACAAAATTTTATTGACGGCGTAAAAATATTTTCGAAAAATGGTTAAAACAGAAAATTTATGCATGAACGATTTTGACGAGGCGCCCATCCAACGAAGATCCTTGAGTAAAAGCAAAAAGGAGTCAAAAACCCGAGTGAAAGTTTTCAGAAACCCTTTCCTGAACTTCATCAGCGACTTCAGGAAAAGTAACACGAGTCTGAAAAGTCGGGAAGTTATCTCCCGAGCTGCTGAAAAGTGGAGGAAAATGAACCCCGATGAAAAATCCCCGTACTGTGAATTGGCAAAAAGTGCCCCGAAGAGCCGGAAACGACGCTCAGCGCATCGGCGGCGGCGCCGCCGCCGACGCTAGTACCTCGAAATTCTTGTCCGTGTAATAATAAAACTGTATAACGTCCACTGTTTTTTATTTAACACCGGAATACAAAAATTTAATAGCTGTAGCGGGAGCTTCGAGACCCGCTCCTCTGTCTGGAGTAGCTTGACATTCTGCGGCCCCGTCGGCGGCCCCTCCTCTTGCGTCTCTTGGGGGCGCGTTTGGCCATCTCGTAATAGGGCGCTTTCTCGTTGTCGCTCATTTTTCGCCAAGCTTCAGCGGCCCGCGCGACCTGTTCTTGCGCCGGAATCCCTCTGTTATTCTTCCGGAATTCTTGCACGAAGTTGAGGAAGGGGTTGCGAGTCGTCTTACCCTCCGAAGCGGGCTCTTTCTTCGCTATCTTGCTTTGCGATTTTTTTTCCATGATAAACTTTTGACAAAACTGTTGACAAAACGGCCGCAAAAATATTGTCATAGTCGACTTTGTTTTTGCAATTAGGGGATTTACGACGTTACTATGATGATGAATTTGGGAGGGTAAAAACCATTATGCAAGGCTTATAGTGTGAAAAATTTTTCCGGAAAATTAATTCGTCAAATTAGAAGCCTGTTATCTCACCCACTAGATGTTTCATTCTCAGGGACAAATTTTCCAATTACCAAGCATGGGCGTCGACTTTTCCTATTTTTAATGGGTGCATAAACAAAAAAACTTGATAAATTAATCGTCTTTAAAGCAATACAAATAACATAAAATGTTTCTTTTCAGCTCTTGAGAACAATTACGCGAAAACGATTACTTCTTTTCTATTTCTGCTGAATTTAATGTGTTTAAACAAATTAGAACAATATAATTTTTCGTATAGTACGACAAGAGAAAAAATCAATAAAAAACAGTAAAAAATACAAAAGTTGTTAATGTATGTACACAATAAAAAATGTAAAGAAAATAGTACATGGTTAAAGATGCAAAATGCTTCAAGTTTTGAAAAATAATACACTACT
>NW_025400985.1:11702297-11719757 GCF_015345945.1 Tribolium madens | reverse complement strand
TTGCATATTTATCGTGCGAGTGATCTAGTTAATTAATTAACTTTAATTAATGCAATTAATTTGAGATGAGTATAGTCAGGGATGCAAAAGCTAAATGGTTTCAAAAATTATTCAGCATTGTTTCTTGTTTTTTTTTTTTAAATTTAAAATTAAAAAAAGGGTTTTTTTCATTTTGATGAAGATTACACAATGTTTAGAAATTCCTTTAATTCTTTTGAAAAAATTTGATCAATCTGTCCGAGAAAAAAAACGGTTTGATCGATTGATTTAAAAATTTACAGAGATATTGGGGGTACATTAAGCTGTAAAAATCCTGGACATCTCATCAATATTTGTGAAAACGTGGTAGATTTACTAAAATAGTAACATTGAGGTAGTCTTTCAAAAATCACAAAAAAATTTAAAAAATATTTTGTTCCCTTAATTTTTTGGAATAGTATAAGTATGAAAAGTTTATGTAAATGTTTTGTCGTTTGGAAGGATTTGACATAATAACAAATCTTTTTTCAAGGAGTTTTGCACTTAGAAACCTAATTTTGAATTAATTTGGAAAATGGAAAAACAACATAGATTAACATAAACAATGAATTTGATTCATTTTCTCGAAGGGGAAAATAGAATAATAGAAAATTTAAGACATCTTTATTGAATTAAAAGTGATTTTAAAGAATGCAAAGTTACTAAAAAGGGATTACAATAAATTCGAAATTCCAAATATGTATTATTAAGTTATATTTTTTTTTACCTTAAGCAAGAGTACATTATTTATAATGGGTGTTCTGCACCCATTAAAAAAATTCAATGAGTGCATCCTGATGCACTCACGTAGTTTCGGTAGCTGCCACATGTGTTCTTTTAATTTTCAAATTTTCATATTTTTTCTACTAATTCAGTGCAGGGATGACGTCACCAAACTTTCCGGCAAGTTTAAACTGTAAGACGATTACGTGTTGTTTTCCAATCGACCCACATTTAAACGGTGAAATAATAAGTAAAATGGGGAAGATCTTATCGATTGACTTTCTACTGTCTGACCTACGATCCCCAAGAACGGAATCGATATTTCGTTGACAATGAGTTTTAAGTTGACGCTAAAAAATTAGTAAAGAGACAATGAAATTGCGGAAATCCGGTTTCGTTATTTAACAAAATAATTGTCTTCCGAAGCTGATGTCTTAAATATTCAGCAATGATTGGTCGGCAATTGTGTCAGAAATAAAACAGCTCGGCAGTAATAAAAGCGGGCATTACGTAATTGATATAAATCAATAAATTTCCATTTCCGGTTGTTACATACATAATTAGTGTTAAGTAAAGTGGGTCGTGATTTTTCCGACCGCACATTTCCACCCATCATCAAAAATGTCGTCGAATTGCAAAATCTCCTCCAGGATGTGTGAGTGAAAAAATCAATTTCCGTTGACGTAATGTCGTTATTAATTAGAATAAGAAATATTTGAGTGAGTGGCCTTTTCCCACGCATCGCGCGCCGAATTCCAGGCCCGCACCTGCCCGCAGAGATTCGGTTCTTGGGCGACATCCGGCGCAGAGCTAATGAACCTGGTGAACTCGTCCGATGAAACGGAACGGCTGTTTTTGCCGCTTTCAACGACATATTTCCTCCGAAGGCTCATTATTTCTCGTCCTTCGGGCTTCAACAGTCACGCTGATTGCTGGAACCAGTTATGACTTCCGGTATATGTGAACCTCTCGGACGGCCTGCAGGTAAGTATCCAGAGATTTTAATCATACCTTTCGATGACCGCTCTCCAACAGCCGAAGTATTATTACCAGCGAGCCCTCCCATATACGACGATGATTTATCGACACAACCGCTTCTTATCTATGGGAACCGTTTCAAACACATTTCGGATGATGAGCCAAATTAATAGCCACAACAATCGCGAAAACAAAACCAAAGCTTATAGAGGGGCAACAGGAACAGAGAAGTGAGAAAATCTAATTCACACTACTATTTTTTGTTTACGTTCCTTCAAAAACGGAGTTTCTGTTAGGAATTATCTTTCTTCAACTTCAGTTAAATTGTAGGTTTTTACACAAATAAACCATTATTACGGGTATTATTATTCTTTTTTAAAAACACTCGACATACAGGGTGAATAATAAATTTCCTGCTTATTAAATTTGCGATCGAAGTAGCCCATGATTTTTTGATTACACTGCATAATATGGAGACAAAAGATATGAAACAAATTTGATATCATCTCCCTCTAAAATCAGTGTTACCAATTAACTTTTGAACCACAGATTACTTTGCCCAGAAATTTTTATCTCCTCTGATCCCCACTGTTACCGCGTAAAATATACGCATATTTATTAAAATCACTTTGTGTAGATTTACAAAGTGATCTAGCTGTTACCAAGAATCAACTCAGAAAATCAAAAAAAAATGTTTAAGTCTTCTCAAAGAACATTTTTTTTGTTCAGATTAGAAGTAGATAAATTCTTGGAGGCTCGAAAATCGTGATATCTGCTTCGTTAATAGTTATTTTTGTAATTTGCCTCCATTTTGATTCTCTAATAGACATTTTAAAGAACGTGACGTCATCATGTGCGATGTCTTAATAGTGAAAAGACGACTAGATCAAATTTTGACTTTTAAAATTAAGATATTACCAAACGTCACAACAATTTTTAAATCGATTAAAGTAAAAAATTAAATATTCGGAAACGGCATAAAGAGAGCAAGTTAGAGAAAATAGTATAAGACCTTGAACAGTCAAGCCACTCGTTTTTTAAACTTGAATTCGTGCTTCAAGACTGGTCTTATGAAACTGTTTTTTAATACTGTTGTATTACAAGAGAGGAAAGTGTATCTTTTTCTCCCACAGGTGGAAGTTAATGCCCGAGAGTTGTCGAGGGCAGTAACCACTCAGGAAGGAAAAGACACACTTCCCTCCAGTGTAATACTTATTTATAATTTCTATTACGATCCAGCAAGAAAAACTTCAAAACTAGTAATTCCCTTTTTATGAGGGAGGTAAGATTTTTACCTCCCTCCTTATATTGTTATTGTTATTTTGACAGATTTTTTGATAGAGCATTTTTAGTATTTATACCTCTTTTCCTTTCTGAAATTATGGTGGAAAACTTTCTGTTGTTGTTTCTAAAAAATAAAAGCTAAAATAATTTTGGAAAGTGTGCTCTTTTTGTTAGTTTTTCGAAGGTTTTGCTTGATCTTGTGTACACTATGTTCAAATACAGAGTGGTTATAAATGATTTTCATCTAGCCAGCTTTGGAATTTTTTTGTATGTAATTTTATTTGTGCCGCTCTAATTTTTTGAAAGCTCTAGTTCTGTCATTAGTGTCACTTATTAATTAATAATAAATTGTTGTTCATTAAACTTTTATTGTTTCAACTAATTTCCAATAATAATTGATAATAATGTATATTTTGAAAGAAAACAAGTTTATAATTGAAGTCTATTTTCGAAGTGGACGTGGATTTTTTAATTTTGAGTTAAAACAAGTAGGTACCCCTATTTTCGTAAAGCGGCATTTTTTATTTTACATGGAAAATTCACAGCTGGCTTGATGAAAATCATTTACTCTGTAGTATACTAACGAACGCGTTTCTTAGGGCAAGTTTTGTGGAATTAGTTCAGGTTTATAAAAAACGAGTTCCTATTTCTGAAACAAGTTTTTTATACTATTTTATCTATTTTGCGCGTTTTACTTTTGCCCTAATAAGGTGGTGATTGCTAATAAATGTCACAAAGTTTGAAAAATTCGATTTTCGAAGTGTCAAATCTCGATCATTTTTCAAAATTTTGTTGAATTAACAATGAATACTTTCATGCACACCACCTGAAATAAAAGAAATCGCTCAAAACGCCACTCAAAATCACTATTACCAACCTCTAAAATACTTTTCACAATTTACTAATTTCTACAATTTACTTATTGTACCGTGCGATCAAAAAAAAAAATAAATTAGAGTAGGCGGTGTTTAAAGTCCTACAGATTTTTGACATCAAATGTCAGCGGAAACTTTGACAAGTTTGCGTTTTATTCATTTTGAGTGAAATAATGTTCACTTTAAAGCAGAAAATTTTTATTGTTGCAAGTTATTACAAAAGTGCTGTACAAGACAAAAACGGTGAATGGTCATTTTCACTTTCAGTTTGTGTGGAAAATATTCAGCCCAGATTTCCAGCCAATGTGTTGCCAACTGTAGAATTTAATTGACGCCTACTCTAACTTTTTTTTTTTTTTTGATCGCACGGTATTAGTTTATATCAGCACCCAAATTGGTGTTGAAGTGGCTCATTAAAACATTGGTTTTAGTATCGAAATAAGCTTTTTCTATTTTGCATTTAGAATAAGTCTATATTCCAATACTCAAATAACGTCATTTGAGCGCTTTAATAAGTCGTTGGCGTTAATTTAATTTTAGTGACGGACTTTCTTCACTATTCATTTTCAAATGTGAAAATAAGAGTTATTTTTATTTTTCACAGCCGCCAATCGTCGCAAAATTCTCTAGATTTTTTTTTAATTTTCGTTTTTTAACTTATAAAATGATAAAGTGGCAAAATAGAAAAAATAGTATAAAGCACTTGTTATAATAGTATAAAGCATTTGTTCCTCAACTCGCCGCTACGCGGCCTCTTTCGGAATTTCTTTGTGGTTGAATTTTTGTGCTTCTGCCACTTGTACTTTAATATACTATCTTTTCAGACGCAAATAGAAAAAAAAAACGAGAAAAAAACAGCTTTTTAGAATCTCTACATTTGTCAAAGACGGTTCGCGTAATATAATTACTTGTTACGCCACTGTTGAGTCAGCAATAAAGCTTGAGAGTGTACTAAAAAACTTCTAGTGTAACTTTGTGACAGAATAACTTCTTCCAAATTATGTATTTATTTTTTTTTTTTGCATAATTTTGTGTATCACTTTCGTTTCGCTGGGTTGGTAATTGGTAAATGTCGTGAAAACAAGATAATCGGTGTGGGTCGTGGGTTCGAGCATGGGTGGCACCCCACAGACCTGTCATTATCCCAAAAACCATTCCCCCAAATGTGTCCCACATGTTGATGATTATTTTTCATTTCTCCCTGACATTACTTAACCTTTTTTTTTCTTCCACAAACACCGAGTTTGGCTTTTAACGCGACTTGTCGACAAACGAGCGGAAATATCCACTCCATTTTGTCAAATTCCCAATTACACAAACACTCAAAGTGGAGGATCGATGCGATGGAGCGTGCATCCGGCGCTTTTATTTTTTCGCGTCATTTATCACTTTTTGGTAGGTTTTTGGGCACAAAGCCGGCCTCCTCTCGTACCTGACGAGAGTCGTCGAGCGTAAAAGAATGCGGCGACCTTTTGAGGCCCTCGGTTTCGGCGATGGTGATGTCTTGCTGCTTGTTTTCTGCTGCTGCTTGCCATATCCGGTTGTTGATGATGCGTGGTTGTGGTCCAGAGACTGGTTGGTTCTTCTCCTTGCAAGGTCAGCGACTGATCCAGCATCCAACGGCTCCTCTCCCTCCCACTTCTTCCTTCCTTCCTCCTCTGCACCAGGCCACATTCCGAGCCGACGAGCGACGTTGCCGACCTCACTGCCCGTTTTTTACCACGGCCACCGTCGACCGACACAACACAAATTTATATCACACACAAACACCAATTTTTACTCAAAAATGTCACAAAAATTGAAAGAAATTCAAACGCGCGCTTGCTGACGCACGTAAACTAGCTTCTGTGATTGGCTGATGGACTCCATTCCAGACTTCTGATTGGTGGGTTCACATTTTTTCTACTATTTTGACGAAATAAAGCTAAGGCATACTTTACTTAACAAAAAAGAAGAAATAACCCCATTATCTTTATTGCCATTATCAAATTCTTATACATATCATAAAAGAATTGTTATTTAAAATTATGTAAATTAAATTATGGTTTTGAGAGTCATTTCGTAAAATCTGTTCTAAATTGCAGCATTTTGACCTTGAGTGTCTGGGTATTTTTGGACACATATTAGGGACTGTTAAAATAAAAATTACAAGTGATTGGAAGCTTGAGCATCCGTTATGGAGTTTTAATGAGGAAATAGAATTGTGAAACCTCGAACACACCTTTGTCGTGTCGTAAACCATGTCCAATATTTTTCTCATGCACGTGACATATTACGTCATGTCAGGAACACGTCTTTGATTCCACCTCCCCTTCTTCCTCTTGTTCTTAAATAACGATTTAACGCGAAGCGACGCCACTCTTATTACAGTCGCATTCTTGTCTAACCTTCTTGATCTCTCCAATTGCCTTTATTAAGCTCATTGTTGGTAATGGTGTAATTCGGCATTTGCAAGGTGCTGCCTTCTCTTAAAATTACACAATTAAAGTCTTCACGTGGAATGAGAGAATTGTATCCCACTTTGAAAAAAATTCAATTCCGATATGCGGATCCGCATAGGAACTGGTTTTAATAATAGAATTGAGATAAACGCGACAAACAAGATAACGTCCTCGCGCTTGTCGACCCACTTAAAACTACCGAAAATTCCGGATTATTCCGGGAATTCCCGTTAAGTACTCGTCAAATTCCAAGTCCAGATGCAGTCCATGTGGTTATTGCGTTGCGCAATTTGATGGTTTTGGCGAGGAAGGGCAGCGCATGCATGTGGGCCGAGGTTGAAGACCTGCATTGTCACCTTATCTTATTTTTTCCATCTGGTTTTTTGATATCGAGATGGTTGGGGAAATGCGGCAGGCCTTGACCCCCGTGTGGACGCTTGAAACGATGTCAAAGGGAGGAATTGGACGTTTGCTGAAATTCTTTCTAATTGGAGCTAATTCTTGTGTCAATGAGTGACTCCACTTGCTCTGCGTTAACCTGAATTCCAGAAATCGTTTCGGCGCGCGAAATCTTTATTTAATTGAATTAATTGGAAGACAGTGGCGGTGGCAACGGGAAAGCATGCCGGAAATTGATAAATTATCAATTTGGTTTGAGCGATTCGGCACGCGAAGTGTGCGGATTATGTAAGCTTGGAATGTACTGATTTGAATAAACAATTATCGCGGCGTGTGACGTTTCTACACTTAGAAGTTTGACACCAAGAAATTTTAAACCATCAAAATCAAATAAATTTTGACTAATATTCCCCAAAAACTAGCATTTGATGATCTTCTCTGGGGTTTATTGGACCCTAAAAAGGGTGCGAGACACTGCATTTGAGGCGATTTGATAATTTTTTTTTTTGCTTTTTTAAAACAGGAAAATGTAAATAGTCAAACTAAGGTGTTGGGGAAATAGTTTTCAGATCCCCGAATAAGTTTCAGTTTTATGTAAAAAATCTGGAAATTCGGTGCTTTAGAGTTTGCCCCAAAGAAGAATTTTTATTTTTTTTAAATCGTCTAAAATTATCTATTCTAAGTAAAAAATAACGATCGATTTAGAATTTTGTTAAAATCTTTGTCTGAGAGTTTGGTCAATTTCGGTGCTTAAATTTTCAAAATTCGACCGGAAACAACTTAAAAAATCAATTTCCTTTGACCTACAAAAGTTTAAAAATTTTTTTGGAGTGAGCAACTTCTTTGGGCTAATTTTGAGATTTTAGATTTTTGTGTAGTTGCCGAGTAGATTTCGGAAACAGATGAAATAGGTGTAGTTTCACTAAAATTTGAATTTTGAGGTTTTAAACTTTTTTTTTTTTTAAAAATGGCATCCCATTTTTCTTGCCAATAATTTAATGTTTGCACAAATTTTTACAAAATTAAGGCCTACTCGTTTTCTTAAATAGCGTAAATTATATTCTTAATTAGTGTCTTAATTCATTTATTAAAAATTAAATTAACCTTAAATTGACGCCACTAACCTAATGCGTCCACCTAAATTAAGACCTATTCCAAAAACATTCTCCGAAATTCCGAGTGATTTAGGGAAAAAAAAATTGATTTGACGATCAGTTTCATGCAGAAAATTTAGTGTCAAAGAAAATGTGCAGAACTTTTGCTGCAATTATCTTAAATTACAAAAAATAATAATTCAAAACAAAAACCCGAAATAAAGACGATTTCGGTCGATTTTGTTGCTCAAATTCTCAAAATTAGACCGGAAATAAATTAAAGAATAAATTTTCTTTGACCTCTCAAGAAAGTGAAGAATACTGCTTTGGGCCAACTTTGTGATATTAGATTTTTGTGTCGTAAGTGTAGTAGTCGAGTAAGTTTTTAAAAATCATTTTTTTATTTAAAACTAAAGAAAAGACTCCTAGATAAATAATTAATAATATAAGTTATAGTTTCTACCGTTTTATCCACATGATATTCAATTTTCTTCGTTCTATTAAACAGAGTAGATTACCTATATTCTTTTTTTCACTACTAGCTGAAAAAATACGATTATTTAGTTTGTCGAGAGGTCGTGAAGTTGTTTTTCTCTCCTAGTAGTCAATAATCATTTTCATTTTGGACCAAGGGCTATACTAATGCATTAGAGGTGGGTAAATGCCGATGTTGGAGGGTATTACATTGATACAAATATTTCTAGAATATATTATTATTGAAAACTATTACCATCACAAGTACTAATGGAAGTATTTCGCGATGAAATTAATGCAAAATTAAATAAAAAAGATTTAAATTTCCTCATTAAGAACATCAGAATAACCTCAACTCTAATACTTCTGTCTATGTCAAAACTGTCAAAACAACAAATGGGTTTATTTCTTGTAAATACTATCGGTAGTGAGGGAAACACTTTTACCCTTTTCTTTTTAGTTTCATATTATAAAGTTAGAAAATCCATTTAATAGTTGCAGAAGTACAAGAATGACATAACCTCATTTATGATAAGAAGAAACTAATATGTACTTCCAACTTAAGTTAACAACTCAGGTAAGTAATTAATTACTGTAGGTAATAGTGAAATAACAAAAATTGTAGTTGTGAATTACGACACATTACGTCTGAGGCAACATGTCTATTAAATAGGGTTTTATTTTTCACCGTTGTATATCTGGGTAATAAATGTGCTAGTAGTGAAAAAAATGTTATATAAAACACGGTAGAGAAGATTTTTTATAGCCTCGCATTTATTATTTAAATAAACAGCTCGGCTATAAGAAATCTCTTCTCTACCTTGTGATATAATATACTATTTCCAACACTAAAATTTTATACTGTTTCTATTGGTGCATTTAAGCTTATCTTTTATGATTCCATTAATATATACGCTTTTACATAAAATGCGTCCTCAATCACTTTGTATTTTATAAGTGTTATAAGTATTTTATACTTATAAAACACTGTTGGAATTTTGTCAACTTTAACATTATTTTTTAACAAATTTCTTTATAACAATTTCTGAATTTACTTGCTAAAAATTCTGATCCAAAATCAGTGTTAGAAAAAGAAAAGTTTTATAGTTTTAAGTTAAGATCTACTTCAAAGAAGTATTCTCCAAAATCGCGAGTGATTTATTATAATAAGAGGAAAAAATCCGGAGACTATTTGTCTAGACTAGAGAACCGTTTAAAGTTTTGACTCTTTAAAATCAACATTTATCAATTATTCGAAAGCTTACGACTCGATTTCATGTAGAAAATTTAGCGTCAGAGAAATTTTGTCCCGAAAGTCAAAATGTGCAGAACTTTAGCTGCAAGTGCCATGTAAAAATAGTAAATTACAAAAGAAATGATTTTAAACAAAAATTAGAAATTTTTTGGTATTTATTACTTCAAATTCAAAAGGATTAGCGCGACATGGCGGAACTGTGCGAAATGTTCATTTTAGGCGGAAGTGGCCGCAATTTAGCTAATTTCCCGATTGACAGGCATAAAGTGTCGTGTTTGACGGAAATTATCTTGACGATTACATGTGCAATTATCACCTCTTAGCTCTTATACTTGAGGAACGGCTTTGTCTTGTCATCAATTGACCGTGTCGGCCCCCGAGTGGTCTCTTAGGTTTTTTCATTGCCGGTCTGTCGGCTTTATTCAAAATCTAATGTGTTATTGTTCGATGGTTGTCCATGGCCGAGTGGTTCGGAAAAGAAACCTGTTTATGTAGCATCGGAACCGAATTCTCTCCGGTATTTTTGTGATTACCTGAGCCATTTAAAAAGCTTCCCTCTTCTCGCCATGAATAACGACGTGGTTTTCTTAAATGTTCTTCGCCGCCTACTGCGCCAACTTCCTACTGGAATCAATGACCCCCTGAAGGCGGTTCGGTGAGATATGAAACACATTAACTATAATGAAAAGTACTGTTACGGCAACGAGTGGTCAAACAGCGACGCCTCTGCTAATTAAAATCGCCGGAATCTGCAAATATTTGTACCCGGAAAAATCCCGGATTTAAATTTCCGGGTGAACTTGATGATACGAAGTGTCTCGGATGTCAGTTAACGGCGAATCGAGCCTCAAGCGCCGAACATCGCTTCCTGCTAGCTCCCAGATCAGAACGGGGGCCCGTTACCGGTAACCATCTTCGGAGATGGCTTCGCGAAATGTACACCTAACGGAGATGATGACCTAAAACCGGGCAAGCGGAAGTGACAGCTGACCCTTCACGGACCAACCGACGAAAAAGAGAAATCAACGGCTTTGTTCCAATAGTCATCATCCGTTCGACCCGAAAAATCTCTTTACACAAAACCACAATTTTTTCGCGTATAGAATACAACTTTTACCTAAATTTCAGTTTTCATGGTGTCACATAACATTTTCTAAAGGTGTTGCCAGAAATGAAGACTTCCAACAGGTACTTTTTTTAAAAAGTGGTCTTTATTTTTTTAAGAATTTTAGTAGAAAAAAACATCAACATGTAGATATTTTATTATGTTTCACTTATACAGTGCGATCAAAAAGTCTTTCTATCAAGTAGGCGTACTAGTTGAGGACGTATGTTGCTTGGAAGTTTGTATGTCAGCTAGATGTCAAAAAATTATTTTCTAAAAATTAAAATTTTGATCTAAACAAATTGAATTACTGTATGAAACGTCTTAAAACACTATAAAATGAGATGTAGTTAGAGTTTATTCATACGTTCACCACGACTTGTTGTTACAGTTTACAAAAAAAATATTTTGACATTTCTTATTTACCATTGTGACATTTTATCTTCCACAGACACACGGTTTCAATTACTAGGCTTGCTTGATAGATAAACTTTTTGATCGCACTGTATGAAAACTTTGAGTCTGGCTAAATATTAAAAAAAAATGTTTCTCCCCTCGTAACACGTTTAATTCTTTATAAAATTCTAAGGCAAAATTATGTAAAGAGGTTGGCGTTGATTCAAAAGTGTCGGGTCATCTCTTGTGAGGAGGACATCCAACTGAGTTAAAAATTCCCATGACAAAAATTGTTTGAGCTTTTTTTTCACGAGATATACTCGTAGCTCTTCATAGATTAGATTTTGGGTTATGTTTTTGACCGTTTAGATTATTTATTTTTGAAATTAATTGTAGTATGTAGTATGGTGTACAAAACATTTAACAAACTAGCAAATTCAACAAAAAATAAATCTGACAACATAGGAAATAAAAGAGTTAAGCTTGAAAAAAATCTGATTTAATTTTTATGCTTAGCTAAAATTCTTCTATCACCATTTGAGAGTTGGTCCGACACTTTTGAATCACCATATACATATACAGTGTGTCCCCGGAGTGGGTTTACAAAAGGAAAACATTTTTTATGTTTGATTTTACGCCAAAACTGCAAAGGAAACACATTTTTTGTTTCAGCTGAAACGAGCAAATCTGAAATTAAAATTGCTCTATTCTGATTCATTGGAAAGAAAAGTTCATTTTTCTCTTGATTTTGCACTTAATTTTTCTCTGCGTTTTAAATTTCATCGCATTGGCAGTTTTATTTTTTTGACAACGATGTCACTTCCACAAATGAGTTTACGCAAGTCCAAAATCAAGAGAAAAATGAGCTTTTCTTCTACAGAATACTGAGGTTTTAATTACGGATTTGTTCGTTTCAGGTTATGCAAAAAATTATTTTCCTTTGCAGATTTGGCGCGTAAAACCAAATATATTTTTTTTCTCTTATAAACTCAATTTGGGGACATACTGTAAAGAATGAAAGAGAAAGTGGATAATGTGGCGTCCTTTTATTACAATCTCGAAAAAAAATGTCGTAAATATATCTATAAAAAAGTAAAATCGCTAAGTTTATTTATCGAAGATAATAATTCCTAATCTTAGGTTGTTTAAGTCCGTTTTTTTTATTTTATTTGGTATACAGGGTCAATCATAATTAGTTACACATCATTTTTTTACCAAAGTTTCTTTAGGCAGGCTTCTTTACAAGCAAGTAAAAAAATGATCCTTTAAAAAGATACAGGGGAGTTAGTGAAAACATTTTTATTTGTATAAATTAAAAGATTATTTTGAAAATACATTATAATAAACATAAAAGTCACAAAATTATTTAAAAAGAGAGATCTGTTGCAAATATTCAAAATGCTCATCTTGTAGGCTTTATTTTGGCCTACCGAAACTTTGGCACCTAATTATGACTCACTCTGTATAATTTACGTAGAGGTTTAGTTTTTGAATAAATTTCCAAACCAGTGTTAGTAGTTAATTTTGTTAAAAAATGATGTAGTTGAACTCTGTATTTCACTTCAAGTAAAAATTGTTAACCGAATGAAAAAAAAAAACATTTTATTTTTATTTTAACCAAACCAGAACACTAACAAAGCCTTCAAATTTTAGATAGGTGTATTTAACATAAAAAGATTTTTTTACGAGTAGTAAACCATGTTTCAGCAACTTTTACCCACTCCCCAGTGTAAGTTGCATTACCTTAACTAGTGGTTGTCGTTTTTGTGCTTTTCATTAGTTTTGAATGAAACTATAGCCAGATAAAAAAAATAAAATATAAATTTTAATTTTGAGGTTTTTTGTTTTCAAAAATTCGACCTTGTAAAATATTCAAATTGCTGCTTTAAAAAAGTGGAAGCATTAAACGATTTACGTTTATATTTTCGTAGTTTTAAGCAATAACCGGTTTATTGACATCAATGATTAAAAAAAGAAATGAATTTTCTGTTTCATCGGCATATTGGAAAAACAATAAAATTGTTAAAAAACTAACAAATTTTATTTTATTACAATTTTTTTCATTTGTATCCTTCAAGAGATTTTAAAGAATAAGAGTTGAAACTTTGGTACGCCACTGGCTTCAGAGCCGGTAATCTCTTATCCTCCGTCTGAATTTCCAGAAACCACCTCTTGCGTTTGCGGCTGAAAAAAGTGTCATTTTTGACGTCGTCCTCTGAAAATGTCAAGGTTCCCCTCGTCGCAGCCACAAACACGTTTGATCGTCGATTGGCCGTCGTAAATCGCGCTGCGAGAGGCGCGGCTACTTTCCGGAAGTCGTTGATCTTCAAGGCCACATACTCCGGGTCATAGCTGTTCTCATCATCTACCTACCCAGGTGAGCGGAGCAATTCCACAGAAACCGAACGAACGAACGCGTGCCTCGTGTTGGGAAAATCACCGATGGGTTATCCCGAAAATCTCGAAACAGGTCGCCGGTTTCCCGGGAAAACGACTCGGAGTGGCCGTCAGACCGGTTGGGTATCCTCGAGGTTTTTTCGATAGCTGATGATGGCTCGTAATTAAAATAATTTCAAGCGGATACGGTAATTGGCTGTTTGAATTCCAATTTTGAAAAATTATTCGACGGAATGGATGCCGAGCGGATATCCCATGGTTTCTTCTTATTGAGGCGATTAATTGAGGACGGAAAAAAGACGTGAAATCACGACAATATTAGACATCCGTTTCAATCTGATGACTTCAGGAAGTGCTTCCGATCTGCTCGAGTTCACTCGATGTAAACTGACTTCCGCTCGGGAAGGACTCCCAAACCAAGGAGGGTAATTACATTTCGATGTTATGGGAGAGAGCTGTTTATGCAACGACTTTTCACCGGACAATGCTTTGCGAAAATTGCAAATAATTTACAAGTTTGTAGGTGCGAAAGAAAAAAGAAAGAAAACGCGCTATTTAGCGATCCTAGCTGTTGTATAATCAGTTTGGGTTTTCTTTACAATAAAGAGCCACAAATATCTATTTTTGACCATAATTAAGCCCTTTCGATTAACTGAAGTTGCTCAAATGTATTCAACTTTTTTCGTTACTGGATTTTATATTTAGACCAATTTACCCAAACTTGAAAATCCTGTATATTAACTTACTGGGAATTTAATTGAAGTTTAGATTTTATCGTACAAAGTTTTATACCACTTAATTTTTATAATAATTACAAACAAACTAATATACATATTAATTAAAATTTCTTTAATTCTGATGACAATTTTTTTCCGAAATCGTCACTAATGTTACATAAAATCGTCACTAAAGAGTCTAAAATTGGCATTAAAGTAGTTCATTATACTACAATTTTGTGTGTGGTTGGTTGCGAACATTAATAACAGTGTGGTCAAATTTTTGACTTACTGTAAACTGAGATAAAGACATAATCCTGTATACAAGTGCGCCAGAACCGCACCCCAGAAAAAAATGCCATGTAAGGTAAGGAAGCAAGGAAGCTTTGTAACTCTGTTTAATGTTATTTGTGGCTTTTAGTGTTAAAATATTTTGACAGATAGAATTTTTGAAACATTTTTTTCATGTTCCTGGTATCTTATCTTACTTGAAATTCTTCTCTGGGGCGCTAGTTCTGATACACCCTGTATAAGTATTGGCTATTAATTCTCCAACTACATATTTTTCTGTTTCTTATGGTTTTGTATGGTGGCTACTTTGGGGTTTATGGACGACGAGATGTACTATTGAAACGAGAAATCTGACAACACTGGACCCGCTGGAATAATCTTTCAAGAATAGTGTTGCACAAATACACATATTTGCGATTTCTGAAAAAACTTAATATGCATCTCGGTACTAAAGTCATATTTTTTATTATTCATGTATTTTATCTGCCTCGGCTATCGCCTCTGCAACTAAACACATAAAGTAATAAAAAATGAAGCCTTTAGTGCCTTGATACTATTTTTTTGGGATGACAATTTTTAAACAGATATTTTCGAAATAAATAAACAGAAAAACTAATTTCATTTGAATAAAAAAAAATATGCGTTTTTTTTTAATTTTTCTAATTTGCGTTTACTAACGTCTCCAGTAGGAGTCGTTTATAGCTATCTATAAAAGCACACTGTGCTTTAATGAATTTAGGGTTATTTAGTTTTTGGATGCCACTTTTGACTTGTCGGGTAACAAATTTTGCGTTGTTGCTTCGGCAATTTCGAGAATTTCTGGCGGAGTGCAAACTAAATTCTGTTTCTCATATTCTATTTATTATTATTATGTTGTAACACTAATAACTACAAATTGGTAAAAAAACATTTTTTTTGAAAAAATAGCATAAAATACTCGTTTTATAATGGCATTGGCGCACTCATCCCATAGAAAACTCGCCTACGGCTCTTTTTCTAACTTGGGATTCGTGCGCCAAATCAACCCTTATAAAACTTGTTCTTTAATATACTATTTCGGCATTTCGTATAATTATTAAACAGGTTTGGTATAGTTTTCCCAACTAAAAATAAATATAAAAAAACTGATTAACAGAGGTCATTAATAAAGTAATAAAAAAACGGTTTTCTAAATAAATTGCGTCCTTGGATTGTATTTAATTTGTCCCATATTGGTACATGTTTTCATTAAAATTAGACATTTCCTTTTCTTTTTTCGAGTAATTTCCGCGACAATATCCAGCTCGGAGTACCCGACAAAATCAAGAATCCTTTCTGACTCCGCTCAGAACAGTATGAATCACCCTGTATATGGTCAGTTTGGTGTTTTCTTGGAGTGGGCTCATTAGTCGTAATAAGGGGCTGTGAAATAGGCTATGCATTGATCGCAGGCTCCCCAGTCTCGTCAAACTGGATCATTAAGCGTCAAAATATCCCTTCAACTTTCCCAATCCCTTTGTGTGTCTAATTCTCGACACGGATATGATTCGAGCATTACGTGATCGGTTTGCGACCGATATTGCACGGGTCCTTACATAAGGATTTCTCCGATTGAATAAACGCCTACCGGGCCACCGTGGAGGAATTGCATGCAATTCAACAAGTGACTCGTGGTGTCAACTTCGCGGAAATGCTCGCCAAGTGCCCACACATAGCAGGCTTCCGGGTTGCCACAATGAGGCTCCGGTTTTGGCGCTAATTAATCCGAAGGTCTTGCAAGAATTATTCTCGAATTTAAGCGAGTTATCGATCGTCTCGCGCTTCAGGAACCGGAAAGAAATGGCCGCCGTTCCATTTCCGGTGCCGGAAGGAAGGAAGCCGAGACGGAGCGTGGAATCGGCGGTTTAAATCGGAATGACGAAGCGGAAAAAATGCGCCGTTTTCAAGGTGTCTCCTGTTAATTGGTTGGTAAATAGAACGTATAATAGACCAACAAGAAATACAAATAACAGGATTTCAGCCGAAGCAAAAATATAGACGTAATGCGGTATTAGTAGGAGGTGTTAGATAAGCGGTGACGTAAGAACTTTGAGAATTGATCATAAATGTGGTCGAGTGATTCTGATTGTTTCGCAAAAACACGATTTCGATGGGCTTCCTGACGTGGGCTAGGATCAACCGGTTTATTGACGTTGGTTGCCGAAAAATACAATTTTTCTGTTGCGATTTAGCACTTCCACGAAAATATACATATGTAAACAAATATCAAACAAAACAAATAAATCAATAAATAAAAAAACATTCTTCTGCGTCTCGAACTAAAAGAATTGAGAATGCGATTAGCAGTCTCCGAATATTATTATTAATCACTATTTCAAAAAATGAGGTCGTAATTTTTCGATACTGGTGAATTTTTTTTCCGGTTGTTGGCAGCCTGTCAACGATTCGTTAAGTCTTGGCAAGATTACTGTTTAAATGATACTGTTTTATGTGGCAATTACAAAAATCTGATAAGTCCAGTGAATTTCCGGTTGCAACAAGCAGTTCCACTGCATTTTTTAAAGCCTGTATTACTTCTCCGGTTCTACACTGGCGAACAAAGAATTTTGGACGATTTGTCATTCGATTGACATAAAAATGTAAAACGGGAAAAATGGTATATAAGGTAAGATACCAGGAACATGGAAAAAATGTTAAAAAAATTTTATCTAAAAAAATTTCGAAGTTATGAGGGTTTAAAGTCTGCACTTTGAGCAAAAAGTAACTTATTTTCGTTGTTTTAGTATAAATCACCGCGTATTCACAAATATTGGTGAGGAGATTAATGTTTCCAGGAATTTTTACAACTGAATGTATGTACCCCTAATAGACCTGTACATTTTTAAATCGATTCATCAAATACTTTTCTCAGACAGTTTGGTACATATTGTTTCTGAACACTATTTAATTTTCATCAAAATGAAAAAAAAAATGATTTTCAACAACTTTTTTATAACTGTGCATTAGTTATTTGTTAAATTAGAAAAAATAAAATT
>NW_025400985.1:11652852-11701832 GCF_015345945.1 Tribolium madens | reverse complement strand
AAGGCCATACAAATTTGTTAACGGATGATAGGTATTAAATAAATAAAATTTTTGTTCAGATTTAGTTCTACCAGTTTTGCGTTGATTTAATAAAAATAAAGACCAGTAAATATGTATTTCATATTTTGTGCTTATTCGAACAAAATTAAAAGCCAAAAACTTCTTTTGAGTCCAAACCAAAAAATATCGCTTGAGGGACTACAATATTTTCATGTTTAAATTGCATTAATTAAATTTTAAACTTGCAATCTGTAGATTAAAGTAAATAAACATAAAAAAACACAAAAGCTAATCCATGTCCTCGTAATTGAAAAATAAAGTAGGTTTAAGAGGAATTTGGTGGCTTTATTTTGGTAGAATATTTACTCGTGTCTTAAATAAACATATCACCAAGCGCGATTTACTTTGCGATTTTTATTTTGTCGTCAGCCGTGTTTTTGTAGAAATCCGTGTCCCGCTTTGTTATTGTGATTTTCTCGTCCCTGGTATCAGATAATGTTGGACTGGTTCTTGTTTTATGGTTTCCTTCTCCATCCACCAACCACAACCACGAACCTGTCTGTTGGTGCTTGTAAATCAATTTTTTTCGTATCGTGTCCCGAAGGTGTCGGAAACCTATCAGAAAGCCAGTCTTCGTCGTCGAAGCAGCTGGTGTCAGGAAGTCTCCAGTTTCACACATGTTCTTCGTGCACCGGCTCTGTTTATTCAAGCATCGTTTGCTTACGCACACTTGAGCTTTCCTATTTGGTTTTTCGCGTGGAAACAGCGTCTCGATTTAGAACAATGGAAACAGGAACAAAATCAAACAAACATATCCGGGTCGCACCGGTTTCATATCAGATGACGTTCGAATTTTCTTGCGGTATTTGTCTAATTACGTGCAAAAAATCCTCTCCTGCTAACAACGCCGTAACATAATACGCGGCCACATGTGGCTGCAGACTTTTAATTTAAAACAGGCTTTCAGGCCGTCGTCTCATCACGTTAAGTGATTTAGTCCGAGCTGGAAAAATTCATTGTTTCTGCACTCGGATTATTGCACTTCATCTGCTAGATGCGTCTTTTCAGCGACCCTTGTTTTGCCCGAGCTATTATTTCATTACAGCAGGAATGCCAAGGAGATTTCATAGCGCACCTGTGGCTTTAAAGACAACAGGTGTGGACTAGTCACAGGTTTGGATTGAAATCTTGCTCGGTTAATGAGTCCGGGGGACGCAACCCCGGTACACACCCCGAAAAATAACAGGGGTGCGACCCATGGGGTGACAAAACGACCATTACAAAAGAAACCCCGACGGTTTTAATTCTATACCTGATCGGGGATGGACACATTTCAGACTTTTTGGCCAGACATTCGAGACCTATTCTTCACCACCAAAATATTTCTGATTTACGCAACTCATTTTTCATCTTTTCAACCATTGTGAATTTTTATACCTGAAGTTGATTATTGGTTTATAAATAAACGATTGCTGCAATTTTGATGACTTGCGGGATTTTAAACGCGCTGCTGACATTTCCCGCGACGATAAATGGAATTACCACCTAATCTGATAAATTAATCATTCCGTATTATTGTTCCGGACTTATCTAAGGCCTCAACTCTGCATTTTTCCCAAAGCCGTTTCTCTATCAATAACGCGATATTTGCTCCGTAAACAAACGGCTTCTCTACACATCCGGCTCGGCGCTTCCTCGAACAAAATACAGGTTAAAAGTGTAAAACTACGGCATTATCTCCTACTTTTCCGTTCAAACGACCTACCGTCAGGGTCAGCTGCAAAATTTACACCAAAATGCCGCTTACTTCTTTGGTTTTCATTTTTTTAATGTTTGGAAATCAGTTCTTTGGCAGGTGCCTTGCCATGAGACCCTTGACGATCTATCCTTACTTCCGCGGCCCCCTTAAATCGGCCAGATGTGTGTAACCTGCAAAGACAAGCCACACTTGCCATGCATCCACCCCAGCCACCCTAAAAAAACATTGAAAAGGGCTCTGGTCCCCTTTTCCCAATCCCTCGGTCATCAGGGACGCATCCATTATTCTTTTGTTAAGTGACGCAATAGTAAAATTAGATCATTTCTGGAACGGGTTCCAGCCGCAACCACAAACAAACAACTGTCATTCGTACCGAAATAGAGCGTCGAGACAATTTTACGATAAGGAGTTTCATCGGTGAGGAGAAGGTGCCGGAAGTTGAGGACATTCCAGCGATTTTTAGTTATTTTCGGGTTTGGAAATAAAGTCGAGAGATTACAATGATGTTGGGAACCAACACACATTACATAACAATAAATCGACGATGAAACGAAACTGGTTCCGATGAAAGAAGACACGGGCGGCTGCTGAAGAAGAAGACGACGCAATGTGCAGTTTCTTAAGAAGTCTGAATGTATTGTCGAGCGTGGGAAAGACGGAACGGCCTTTCTTCCGTGTGTGGGGGACTTTTCATACGAAAAAATCGACGAGAGGACCGTTAAATCACATTTGACACTTTTGCGCCGTTAATTTTGATCAATCCTACGCTTTTTTCGAGATATTTTTTACTTTCTTCTTCATTTTGCAAAACTCGATAACCGGGACATAAATTTTGGCGTAGGTTTATAATTAAGATAAAAACTTGTTAGGTAAATGATGCTTTAAAATACCTCAATTTTGAAAGAAAATGGGATTCGAGGAGCCCAAAGCTACACACTTGCTGGAAGTCAACAAAATGGCCATAAAACGCAATAATCATTTCTAAAACTTTATACACAAAATGAAGGGATAATTATCTCTGAAATGCTTTGGAATAAAACATTATTTTTCAGAATTTAGATCAATCAGCGATTTCACACTTAAATTAGTAAGATTTTCTCGATAATGTTCCCCATTTTGCGCAATTACGTGATAAAATATTTATAAAAATATCCGATTCCGATCTACAATACTATCAAACACAGTTAATAAAAACGGACCACTTTTAGATAATAGAGTGATAAAATGGTAGCACTTAATGACGTAACGATACAAAAACGCCAGTTTGATTATCCCAAGTAATTCTCAAGAGAAATTATCAAAAATACGTAATACGTATTGTGGTGTATTTACATAAACAAGTTTTGGGTCAAAAATGCAAGTTTCGAAACTTATATTGTTGAGTTCCTTACTATTCAATGGGGACGAAACGTCGAAATGCCTGGAAGTTATTTTCAAAGAACCGGTAGTAGTGCTACAGGGTGGCCACGAAACGGCTCAAAATTTCGACAATCGCAAACCCGAAACCTACCTAATTCCAAGTGCTTCAGTTTTAAACCAAATGTTGCAAAAGTGGTCCACAGTTGAGTCATTTAATCCTCGAGCGAAATTTTGGCTAATAAGTGAAGAGAAAAATTTGCCAAAAATTTTCAAAATTTTATCAAAATTCTACGTAGTAAACGTAGCAGTAGTCACACGGACCGGTCAAGTGTTCACTTATTTTCCATACAAATATGAAAATGTCAAAAAAACGGACACAAAACCGGTCTTTTTGGGTCTCTGCCACAACGTCGTTCCCTTTCCCCAGAAGTTGCCAAAATTTTGGCGCAACACCACCATCCGCGTTTTGACCAAGTGTCTGCTTCCCTATGTTGACTGTTCTGACCTGAGGCAGGGCCTGGAAAGTCAAATTTTGGATCTGATTCAGGAATTTTTGAAATTTAACGTTCGTAAAATTTTTGACAAGAGTTTTAAATTCGGTTCGGCGAAAAAAAATGGTTCGTATTCGGCTTCTTTTCGATTTTTGCAAGAAAGAGAGGTCGACATGGCCATGGGGTCGTTTCGGAGTGTTGGTTCGACACAGTTTCGAGATTTTGACTTTTCCACCAACCACATGGAGGATAAATTGGTTTGGGTGGTGCCAAGAGCGCTGCCGATGGTGCATTGGATTCGACTTGTGAAAATTTTTGAGCCGGCATTTTGGGTACTTTTGGTGGTGTTGACTACAGCGATGGCACGGGTTTTTGAAAAAATTGCTCGGTTCACGAACGAACCCACGAAAATTTACCGGAAAAATGGTTTCAGAGTGGCTGTCCTAATCCTCATTGGGAGCTACTTGAAGAAGACACCCAAAAGATTCGAACTGCGGATTGTTTTCATTTTCTGGATCTATTTTTGCATGATTTTGAATATAATTTTCAACAGTAACCTAACGAATGTGTTTTTTGGAACGTTCAACACATTCCAAGTGAACTCTTTCGACGACATCATCAAATCCAACCTAGAAATGGGCCTAACCGACGACGTCATGCATATTTTAAGCCAAGAGCAAAACTGGGCTGAAATAACATCGAAAAAAATAATTTCAAGTTGTGCCTTTGGCCCCGCTTGTCTCAACCGCACAATTTTTCAAAGAAACCTCGTTTGTTGTTGGGGCGAACGCAGTGTCAAATTCAGAATGGCTAAATTCTACACGACACAAGTTCACTACATTGACGACCACCTGTTATTTTTTTACTTGTTGTTTTACTTCGTCAAGGGCTATCCGATCGTACCTCAAATCAGCCGGATGATAACCCGATTGAAATCGGCTGGTTTCATACAATTTATCAAATCTAAAGTCGATAAATTGGAAGTAAGGCACGAAAAGGAACTCGTTTCGAAAATCCTCACTATTAGGAGATTCGAAGGCCCGTTTTATTTATTACTAGTGGGCTGGATGAGCGGAATTTTGGTTTTTGGGTACGAGATGGCCAAATACGAATGGAAAAGGAGACAAACAGTGAAAAAAGCCGCCGCGAAAATTTTGAACAAGAAGAAAATGGGGCAAAAGGACAAGGTTTTGAACATTCAGAACTCAAACGCAGCGTAATTTACTGATTTTTGAATATGTTAATGGTTATGTTCAGGGAACAGGGAAGGCAAAAATAGAAATTTCAATGTGATAAAAGATATACTTGTAGTGTGAAAAGTGGTTGAAAAAACCGTAAATAAAGAGTTTTATAATATTATGTCTACTTTTTAAGTTGAAATAAATCTCCGTGAGCAGGTGATTCCGGATGCACAAATTTCCGAAGCGTGAAAAAATTCACTCATTTGCATACAAATCTGTGCATTTGCGTCAAAATTCGGGCATAATGTCTTCATTATTCTCGAAGAATTCAAAAAGCGAATTCATCATTCCATTTTTAGTCCGTCTTATCGCGAATTAATCCCTCACATGCATCGCTGTATCATCATCAAATCTTGATGAATAGTTAAGAACATAAACGAGTGAGTGTACGCAGTCGTGGTCGTAATCTCTGGTTAAGAAATCCACATCGTTTTATCAGATTTAATTATGCAATTCGGCACGGGAATTTATGGCTCAATTAAGAGACATTTCCCGAGATAGAACACTGGCGTACGCCAGGGGCCCAAATGACCGCTTCTCGGAACGCACATAAAGGCCCATTGTGAGGGATGAGACTTCGAGGACGCACAATGACGTCCTTTTTTCACCTTGCACCTTGCAGGTAGCGAAATCGCACCACTCCTCGAAACTCGGACCGAAATATCTTGCTGTTTATGTGTTTAATGTTTGCATTAACACTTGACACTTGGCGGGGTCTTTAGCCAACCCCAGTCTCGTGCACACTAACCCAAAATCCGGGGAAATAGCGTGGAACGGTTTATCGGCCATTACCTTGCCCGAAACAGGTGTTCCGGTAGGTGCTCATCAACCGTTACCCCAATGTGGCACTTGAGGGAGTTTCGCGTTTTTCAACTTTTTTCTCGCCTCCAAGGTCACCACTGACAGTCAACCGGAAATTAATCACCGGATTTTTCCTCAAAGTTGTGGAAATGCAAGACGCAGATTCCCAAAGTTCAGTGTCCTCTGATATTTGTGGCTTGCACCAGTCTCGTAAATGCACACCGTTTATTTTAGATGACCCGCATTTTAGCGGATTCCTGGCATACAATCGCGTCGCCTTTTTTTAAGGGCTCCATCCGGAAATGACCCTCGGGAATGCGGGGCAAAGGTCGAGCTGTTTTTAGTCTTCCAACTCCTATTGTGGCCATTTACATGACAATGTGCCTTTTGACGACTAACGAGCGCGTCCGGTGCGGGAGT
This sequence comes from Tribolium madens, assembly GCF_015345945.1. Taxonomy (NCBI): domain Eukaryota; kingdom Metazoa; phylum Arthropoda; class Insecta; order Coleoptera; family Tenebrionidae; genus Tribolium; species Tribolium madens. Next base: position 11,695,761 of record NW_025400985.1, on the reverse strand, counting down.
ACCACCTCATGTACCCAAAGTACTTGACCAAAATATTCGCAGACGAAGTCGTACAAGTGGTAAATCGATATTTTAGCGATTTTATTTCGTCATGTTTTGAACTTTGTTCGGTGACATTAATTCCGATTAGCATATTGCTGAGATAAGTCGAATCGGGATGTTTTTGCTCGACGTTTGAAATTCATTTCCTTTCCGAGTTCCGGTGAAGTTTTTTCCTCCGGAGCGTCTATTAAATCATGGCGTGGCTTCCGGTTCCGTTAAGGAAGAATCACCGGTGACAACATGGCCGCATTTACGTCAATTTGTAAATAAAGTCTCGTAATTTACGATAACCTTTGACATTCGAGGATATCCGGGCTGAGGATGCCCTTTGATAACCTATGGTCTGGACGCAGAGGCGAGGAAATCTTTTAAAAGGATAACGAGACGCGAAAAAATAAACAGATTAGATAGAAAAGGGCACAAGCGGTCACTTTATTCAAATTGAATTGGACAGAGATATCGATTTGTTGCCTTGTTGAGGGGTTTCATCCCTAGTCCGCATAAATTATTTGATTAAAAATGTGACGAATGTGGACTTTCTCCCGAATCTCTTACCCAACGAAACGTGACACTAAATTACGCAACCGAATTGTGAAAATTCCCGAAAACGCAGTCGTGAGAAATGGATCGACCTGGAAACGGGAAAGGTCACGATATTCCAATATGGTCGACAAAGCCGTTTCCGGAGATTGTTTAGAGACATCCTGATTCCGTAATGAGTTATGATTTTTTAAACGATGGTGGTTGGCATTGAAAGCGTAAGAATGTGCACGTAATAGCCGCATTTGGGGGTTCCTGTCGAAATTTTGATAAGATAACAATGGAAATGAAGCAAACCGACAATCCAATAAATACATTATCAAAGCAATACGGGAAAATGATAACAACAGTAAATCATCTTAGTTTACATATAACATTCAGCTAGGTCAGTGAATGTTTTTTACTTTTGTTAGTGTTGTTGGATGGAAAACTGGTTAAAACAATGAAATTTCCGTGTGTTATTAATTGGTGATAAGACTGAGTTATGGTAATATCAAGGTGGAAGGCGATGCAAGGGCATTGTCAAGTTTTATTTGGAAAATCAGCGAAATTTTTGATGAGCCAGAACTTACCAAACTTTGAGTTAAGGCAAATGCAAGGTTAAATTATGCTACTACTGTTTTACAAAATAAAAAGTCGAAAAACATTTAAATAGATAACGAAAGGTAAAGCGGAAAAAAATGTTCACAATTATTGCAAAACAATAGTGCTCATTTGTTAATCGGCGATTGATAATTTCGACAATAAGCGCACTTGCAGAAACAAATTCGGTATTATACTTTCTCTTTGTGATGACTAAATTTGGGCAAAATTTTGGAGATTCCATTCTGGGAAGGTTCAAATCGGTTTATAGATTTTGTAAATTCCCTAATTTCTCCGTCAAAGAGTAAAATTTTTGTCTAATTCCGCACCCAGCAGGACCTCTCAGGTGCAGGTTAATTTATATAATCCTGAACCCTTGTTTACTTCGTTTCGGAATCCGACTAATGACGAAACTCAGCATGAATCGTACAATTCCGGGTACAAGTCTTTACTTGAATTTCAATATTATGTTCATATAATTTTTTTTATCATTACGGAAGACTTTGTGATTTATACACACTTGAGCAAGATAAAAACGGAATTATCTAACTGATAATAATGATCGAAATAGATGTTACGTGGTTGTAGAAAAGTTATTGTTTACCGCAAAAATGTTGCAAAATTATTACAGTTTCTAGTTTGTTGAACAGGAGGATATGTTACACCATAAATTCATTATTGTTAATTTTCCTCAACAATTAGAATCCGAAACCTGAACAAAGCGAGATTATTTGAGAAAATATACTCAAAGAAAACTATGCGAGATAATTCATTTCGTCATACTGAGTAGGCCGCGATTTTTTCGTGTTGGTAACAATGACGACGCACCAGAATCGGAAGTGTCTTTGTTACCAACGCAACAATCACTGCCTACTCTGATTACAAATATTACTAAGAAATGCAAGTTGATGTCATTTCCGGCCTTTAAATTCCTCAAGATGAATCAACTGGAAATCGTAAAAAAATGTTTCGCGAAATATCTGGTCCTCACATGTTGTGTATAGGTGTTTAGCATTTTAATTTAATTCGATCAAGTAGTCGTGACATCAATTGTGAATCACAGTTGGCGACGTTTCCACACAAAGGAAGGAAGTATAAGTGTAATAAGTCATCGTTGAATCGTTGCCAAGAAATTCGAACTTTCTTGGCACTTTTAACCTTCGCTATGGGTAGATTTTTCGCATGTGTTTGTGTGTGTGGATAATAAAAACGTTTCGAGCGCCATCGGCGGATACATTTGGCATGTCCGGCCGAAGTCTTAACATTCCACACGCTCTGACGTCATCTAACACTCATTCCGCCTTTTTTGGCATTTTGGCGCGATCACGGTGCCTCAGATCAAGATAAAAGCGAATCGTTCAATGCCCACTCGACGTTATCGCCTCAAAAAACGCCACAAGACGATTTATTTCATTTTATTACAGTTATATCATCGTTTTATGGCTAAAAATATCGACCTTATCGTCCGGAAAATTAGTATTATTTACGGCCAATTTCGAAACCACGCCACTAGTAACAATGCCAATTTTTGGTCAAATGTCCGAAAAAAATTACGCAGCAGATCACTGGAAAAAACTGAATTGGGCGATAAGTTTGATAAGATCAAGATTGGCACTTCCTTTACTCAAATTGGCGCCCCGCAGATTTAATTATCAACATTTGTGATAAAAACACTTGTGCAATATCACTCACACGTTATCGCTATTTTTACGTTTGAGTAAAATCTTTTGATCATTCTAATTAATAAATAATCAATTGAAACTTTATCTGTTCCTGATTACGACACTGTTTAGCAATTTTTTTATTTTTGATCAGAGTGGCCTGACTGAAATTAAAGTTCGTAACAGTTTAGTTGATTTTTATCGTCAAGTAGGCTTTTTGTTACACTCGCTTAAATGGGAGGCGGAAAAGTGACTTTCTGCTTGGGACAATGAAAAAGTAATCTTTCTCGATCTCCTCGTTACGCCACTGCGTGTGTCGTTCCAAGATTGAATTTATGATCGGACAAGTTCATAAAAATAGGTTTAATTGGTAGCACCTGTAGTAAACAGTGTTGACAATCTAAACAAAATGAAATGATCCAGCCCCTCATCATAAATAAATCTTTTTTTGAATTTTTTTCTTAATCAACAGGTGTCGTTACATCGCCCTTTCTTCTCGTTATTCAACGTTAATTTGTGCAACAATCGACCTATTGCCTAAGCCATGTCTCAATAACTTCCTTGTTCGAATTCCAGCCCCGTAGTCCATCTAGCACTCCTCTCCCCAACCACCTGCCCGAAAAATCCTCGGGTGAAGTACAGATTTAGTCCAGGAGGAAGTCTGGCCGCCTCCCCCCCTCCTCAGCCCGCAGATCCGGTGTTCGGGTCGGCAACAGCGCACGTCGCCCCCACTCTCTCGCTTCGTACTCCCGCATACTCTCTCCATCGAGTGAGTCCAAACAGTTCCCAAAACAGTAGTGGTAAGGTGGCGGCCGAGTGAGCAGCGTCACAGTTACTGCTAGTGCTCGATTGGCTCGTTAGTGTGCGTTTGGAAAAACAAAAACAGTGCAGGGGTTGATGTCACGGATTAAGCGACAAGGTAACGTGTGACCCACCCTCCCATACCTGTGCACACGTGTCTTTCTTCACCTGTTGCTCAAGACGGAAAAACGCGACGCGGTGCGCTCTTCGCTCGTGTGTGGGCGAGAGGAATTTCCGGTGGATCAGAGGCGTACATGGAATTTTTTACACACCTGTCGAGCTTTTTTCTTATCAAAACAGGTGTTCGCGACTTACGTCATGCCTTCCTGGGATCTATGCAATGATGGTATTACTCAAGTTTCGCGACATGAATAAATACCACCAGTGGCGGCGCACTCGATAGGATACAATTTTATACTTCCGGTGCAAATGATAAGGATTGCGAAAACAGTGTGTGCGGACAGTGCAAAATGTTGAATAAAAAGTAATTAATCCTGAATGACAATAAATGCGTGTTTTTAATGACGTCAAAAGACGGAAGTTGTTAAGGTCGCAAAAAATAATCGTTTTCTTCCCTAGAGACGTTTCGTCTCATCAATTAGTACAGTGTTCGTGTTTTTTCATGAATTAAGCAACAGTTGCGTCAATGTAGACGTTTTCCATCGTGTCAAAGAATGAAATTAATTTTCGCTATTGCGATTACGGAAGTCGTCGTCTCGTTCGGCATTGACACATTTCTTCCTGGTGTAATAATTCACTCGTTAAAAATCAAAGGTCGGAAACCACTTTATTTCCTCTGCCTTTCTGGCCCCCAAGGTCACTTTCATGCGTATTGTTCACGTTTATTTTAGAATCCGGATAATGCGAAATGTAAATATCGCAAAAACACCGTCTTAACCTTGGAATAACTTCCGTGAGCGTCAGAACCCCACGTAGCTCCGCTCTATCATTAGTTGGTATATTTTTAAATTGCATGCCACTTCCTACTCGTTTAAAAACTCGTTAATTTACGCAACGTTTTTCCTCTAGATTGAAAATATGAAATTAGTTCCGGGCCCTTTGCCGCCGATTCCTACAAGTAGTTCGATGGATCGTCTCGCCTTGCCTTTGCCTTTCAGTCCTGATTCGCTCTTGTGGCGATATCCGCTCGGCTTCGCCTCGATCGGAGCCCAACAGCCCCCTTCTTCACCTCTGATGGACTACAAAAGCCAACTGCCCTCAAATCTTGCTTCCGACCCTAGGGTCTGGTCCCGGGATGATGTCACGACGTTTCTGCGATGGGCCGAACGCGAATTCGACTTGCAACCCATCGATATGGACATGTTTCAGATGAACGGTCAGTAGAAACATTTTGTATACGACTCGGGCTAAATTCTGGTTTATAGGCAAAGCGATTTGTCTTTTGACTCGAACGGATTTGGCTGAAAGAGCTCCCGGCTCGGGGGACGTCCTCTACAACGTTCTCCAGCTTCTCGTCAGGGATGCCAACAACTTGCAGCGAATGTTGCCGTCCAGTCCAGTCACTCCTACCTCGCGCCACCCTTATCCACTGTCTCCTCATTCGCATCCACCGACCCCTAATTGGAATATCCTGACCCAAAATAGTGATCCTTTTCATCCCTCGCACGCTGCATCCATCGCGGCACACATAATGGCTCAGAGCAATTCGGTGACGTTGAGTCCAGCGCCCTCTGTGGACAGCCAAGCTGGCAGCCCCCAACATGCCGACAATCCGCAAACGTTCGGCCATTCCATTTTCAGTACAGGGGCGAGCAATGGAAGTGGAAGTAATCCGTCCGATTCCGACGAAGACGGACACACCGGAAGCCCCCCTAATACGCCCAGTGCGTATTCGTTGCCACCACCACTGCCACACGGCGCCCCGAGGAGCCCCAAGGAGGTTGCAGGGAGTCCCGGAGTTTTTAAAGCTGTCGGAAGGGAGTTTTTCCCGAATGAATCTCCAGAACCCAACACAAGTAAGTATATTTGGTTGCATAACTACGAATGCGATTCTAATTAATATTTTTGTTAAAGATGGGCGTTTATTGTGGGATTTTCTCCAACAACTACTCAACGATCCTGCTCAACGTTACACCAATTATATCGCATGGAAAAACCGCGATACTGGCGTATTCAAAATCGTTGATCCAGCTGGATTGGCCAAGCTTTGGGGAATCCAGAAGAATCACCTTTCAATGAATTACGACAAAATGTCACGTGCCTTGCGGTATTATTACAGAGTAAATATTTTAAGGAAAGTACAAGGGGAGCGACACTGCTATCAGTAAGTTGTAGAAAAAAATTGTGTGTAACTCTTGACTGATTATTTTGTTTAGGTTTTTGCGGAATCCGACCGAGTTGAAAAACATCAAAAACATCTCGTTGTTGCGTCAAATGTCGCCGACCAATTTGAAGCCTCCGGCGCAGATCGTTCCGAGTGTGACAATCAAGCCAGAGCCTGTTGAAAGTGAGAGCGATACAAACCGGGGCGATTATGACGAAAAGCCGACCGATTTGAGTATAACAATGGAGGGGCCCACAGATTTGAGCAGTAGTAGCCGACATGTGAACATAATTTGTTCGCCGGACCCGCCCATACCGCCCCAGCATCACTAGCGACAGTGTGATGGACCTATCAATGTGCATTATTAGTGACAATACTGGTGCCAATATTTATAAGACTTGTGCAAAGGAATAGTGATGATGAAAATGTGTATATAGTTAATTTTTTAAGAAGAAAAAATATATTTTGGGTTTTTAAAGCGGTCTGCTTTAAAAATCTTTTATACGCATGTGCCAAAATAAATTATTTTTTCATTTGGTCACGAGGGTGACTGCCGAAGGCAGCTTTTTTGGGTGATCCTCAAACAATGACAATAATTAAATTCAATGTACAAAGAAGTTGGACTGGAAGGAAATTGATTTTTTGATTGTACCACATTCCAATTTTGTGGCATTTGCTGCTTTTTCATATGGAAAAATTTACGCGTGGCTGAACTGTTTCCAGTTCTATTTCTGTGATCTCTTAATGTTTGACTCAATTTTTTGTGTGATTTTAAAAAGAATGTATAATGCTTTATGTATTCTGTACATATTTTTACTGCATATTCAAAGATAATAGTCTTAAGTTTGTAAGGGTGGATAACCTAATGGCTTTATTTTTTAAAAGTGAATCGAATTTTGTGTCAATTGGTATATTGTTCCCATGTTATCAGTTCTGTACATATGTTATAAATTAGCTACCTTTCAAATACAACGCTGTCTTAATATGTTTTGTATGAGAATTTATTGTTAACGAAGATATGACAAGTTTGAAATATACCTTTACAGCAATCTAGACATTTCTTTTGATATTTTTATCCGCATTCCGCGTTTTTCTACTTCTATAAATATTTCCGCAATCTTGCCTTCTTTTTTTATACGTCAGTGGTAACAGAACAAACCTTCGACACAAACACGAAATAAGCATACCGGACATATTGTATCAATCAATTTTTTTTTAATTTTTACTAAACACCTCCACGTTTCACATTTTTATTATACAATAAGACATGACTCAATCACATCATTACAATATTTATGTAATTAACACATTTAACGTAACCGGAAAAATTGCGTCGACGAATCGTCCTATACCCTGAAAACATTTGAAACATGGCGCTCATAATCATAACCTCAAAACGTCGACGCAAGGCGCAAGCGCCGCCATTATAATTTTTGTTGTGTTATTGTACCGAAATGGCTTTATTTAAGGTAAGTAATCGAATTTTAAGCCTCCGTAACACTTTATTTGTAGACTACAACTTTATCTTCCGTTTTGCGTAATACCAAAAATATAAAAATATTTCGACACTCATCAACAACCACCACCGATCAGGAGCCTGCAAAAATTGAAAAAAGTATCTTACAGCCCCCTTATGTAACAATTTTTCATGATACTCAACGTTTCAGGTATCAATAGTGTCCAATTATTGGGTCGTGTGGGTGCCGATCCCCAGAAAAAGGGAACGGAGCAGCACCCCATCGCCGTTTTTTCTCTAGCGACTCACACGAATTACCGTTACGAATCGGGGCAATTTATGCAGCGTACGGAATGGCATCGAGTGATTTGCTTCAAACCCGGGTTGAGAGAGACAATCTTGAATTTCTTAAAAAAGGGACAAAGAGTGCACGTGACTGGTCGCATTACTTATGGGGAGGTTATGGGGGAGGATGGCAAGCCGAAATCCACCACGGCTATAGCAGCAGACGACGTCATTTTTTTCCAGACTCGTTAATAAGTTAGACATCACTTTACTCAAGATCTGATAAGATTATTTAGGTATAAAATATAAAGACTTTTTTACTTAATAAAACATCATTTAACTGTATTATCTGTTCTACTATCTGTTCTTCTTTGGAGTAGAACATTCCAAAGGCTCTCCTTTTCGAGAATTAATTTTCACTATAGTCCCCTCGCTGCTTGTTGACGCTTCAACAAGTGGCTCAATCACGATCTCCTTCACGTGGGGCTCTTTGAATTTCTGAGCATTTTGGAAAAACACACGTACGTTTCTAATAATTTCCCCGAAGTTTTTCATATCGGTGATGTGTTGTCGCAACCACAAAGACAAGTTATTTTTAATCCGCGGATTGGTAAACCGAGAATCAAGCAAGATAATTGCCCCAAAGTCATCTTTGTGTCGTATGACCCGGCCTATGGCCTGATTTATGGCACGTGTGGCTTCCAAATTGTACCAATCGTCGCCTTTCAGGTACTGAAAACAATAATTATTTTCAGGTACAAGACAAGGCGAACTCACATCTTTGTTTTTTGAGTGGCGGAAATCCAGGTACTGTTTTTTCAGTATTATTTTCGGGTCTTTCAAGGGGGGATACGGCAGTCCGGTTATAAAGACAGCCCGGCCGTTTATATCGGCGAAGTCTAAGCCTTCGGAGACTTTGCCACGACATACCCCCATAAAAATAGCCCCACTGTAGCTCGGGTCTTGGATTTTGGCATAGTACTCGGACATGGCGGTGGCGAAGGAAATTTTGTCTTTCGGTTCGACATAAATTGGCTAAAAATCAACAATAAATGGCCGGTAAATAATGTTTCCGCCGTACTTTAATTCGGTTTATAGAGTCCCATATGCCGTCGTCTTGCCAGTGTTCAATTGTTTTTTGCATAATTATGTAAGAAGGGAAAAAAATTAAAACACCGTCGGGGATTACCCGGATTAGATTCGAAATTACTAGCCCCAACGATCGTAAATATTTCGGATTAGCCCGATTTTGAAAATTACTATTTAGGGGTTCCATATCGGGGCCTTTGCTCAAAATTTTAACACAGACTTGGTCACCTTGTACAATGTGGGGGTTTTCAATCCGTACCCCGATGTCGAGCTCAAGTTCCGAAATTAGAGGCTTCAAGGGGGCCAAAGTGCCACTAGTGAGGATCACGCAGTGGATATTGCGATCCATCAACATATTCATCCTAAATTAATAAATGAAAGGTGGTTAAAAATTAAAATCAGGTCTGACTTACGCAAATCCGGGACTAAAACACCAAAAATTTAACACGCGACAACTTTCTTTTTGCTCAATTTTTTGCGAGTATCGGGTTTTCCAGAGATTTTCGGGCTTTTCGTCTTCTACTTGGACCTAATAATTGTTGTAAAAAAGTAATAAAGATGTTTCATACATTACTTTAAAACTTTCTTTGATTTTTTGTCGAAACTCCTGGCCTCGTTTGTAGTACGCAATAAAGAGTAAATTATTGAAAATTTGTAATCCAAATCCGCTTCGGTGTATGAATCTTGTCGTAGAGATAAAATCTAAAATACCTTCAATTAACTCACTTATTCCTCTATTATTGTCTTCATGAATCTAAAATTTTGATAAATAAAACTCGATTAACAAATACTACCAAATAACCTCAGCTTTTTTGAAAATTTCAAAAATATAGTCACCGTCAAAAATAGTTCCAGCTTGTGCTAATTTATATAACGTAATACCGTTTAATTCTCTATTAAATATTATCAACATTTTACTTAAAGTTTGTAACTCTTCTGTAGTAAATGCAATTGTATCAACATCTACATACTGATTTGTTAAAACTTCAATAACGGTTGCAATATCCTCAATCGCTGAATCAACATCAGTTGATTTTATTTGTACTGAGACTGACTCTTCACAAATTTTTTCAATATTGTGTGCCTCGTCAAAAATAATTACGTTTGCATTAATTTCAACGTCCATATTTTTGCTAGTCCGGGGGTCCAACAAATAGTTATAAGGCATGAAAACTACATCTGATTTTGTTTTCAATTCACGAGCCATGTGGTAGGGGCAAAAGTCACACTGACGCCCTAGTGTAACCACATCTTCTATATCTACAACACTCAAGTCGCTAATAGGGGGTGTGTGACTCGCCCTTTCTACCCTCTGGTGGTATTTACACTGTTTTCGCTTCACTTTGGTGCGACAAAGATTCACCTAAGACTCTAAATTAATACAAGGATTTCCGTAGTGGTACCTACTTTAACAGAAGCATTTTTTTCCTCAATTACTTCGGGGTCTATACACATTTGCTCCCGCGACCCTAAAACGCAAGCTTTCAAGTGATTATAAGCCGTGCGTTTCATTTCTTGCATAGCCTGACTCAATTGTGTGTGCGTTCTGGATGCGTAGATGATTCTTGGAAGGGTTGTAAGCTGGGGGCTGTCACTCCCACACTTATGACAGGTTGACTGTTCGTTGAATTGGGCTTTGCGGACTTCTAGCCAGGCTAGTGAGGCGCACAGAAGTGAAAGAGTCTTGCCTGTCCCCGTGGGCGACTCTAGAATGCCGTTTTGGCGATTTTCCAAACACTCGATTATTTTTTCCATGTATTTGGTCTGGATGTCGTAGGGTGTGAAGGGGAACTTTATGGGGACCCCTCGGATCGTTATTGTCGTCATTTTTGTAAAAACAATTGATGTAAATAAGAAAAATTACATTTAACCTAGTTTTATTGCAAACAGTGAGGTTAGAATCACAGGATGTGACAAATAATTCTTTAATAAGATGTCCAATTTCGTCTTCATAGTTGTGAGAAACTCAAGTATTTTTGTTTCGAAATTACATTTTTTTTATTTATAAAACCGGAAGTTCATCTATGATTACAACCACAACCAATATTGCTAAAGTTCTGAAATTTCATTTTTGGAGATTACACAATACAGACTTTTGAGTATATTTTGTTGTAAACAGAAAAATTAAAAATTTCTTGCAACGTTCAAATTATTTTAAAAATCTTAATTTTGTCTAATTGTTAAAAAATCCCTAAAAAGGTATAAATCCTTCAAGTTGGCGCCGTGGCACGTGTCGACGGTGTCAACGGTTGCGGCGTCGAAAAAAAAAAAATTAAATTTTTCTTGTGAAAATGGTAAAATAATAAAATATTAATATGAAAAAATTTATTTAACAATAACACAATTACTGCCGACTGTCACAATATTCACGAAACTCACTTTTGTGTTCATCTTTAATATAAGGCTCTAACCCTTTTATGATATATCTCAAATGAAACCTCTTTAAAAAAATCTCATCGAGACTTGTTTTAAGTTCATTAAGATTACAATTAGCCCGATAAACCGTCAACAAATTAATAAATTTCTTGAAACATTCAGGAGGTAATGCTTTTTTCACCTGAAACAAATCACCTAAAATAACATAACACAACACAAAGAAAATCCTCACCATAATAATAAACTCTGAAATGGAAGTCTCCAATGGCGTCTCGTTTTTCCGATTCGCTATTACAGTAATTTTCATTTTCTTAACTGGATTTTCACTCTCTGTTGTTTTCCTTTTGTGAATATTCACCAATCCGCTACTTCCGCTCGGCGTCAACGAAATCGAACTCGAACTAAAATCGAAATTACCAACCCTTGACTTCGCCCCTGCACTGGGGGGTGTATTTTCATCCCTAGTTTTGGGCACAGGCAACTGGAAAAACAGTTTAAAACAAAAACAAAACAATTATTACACACTTTTGTTTGAGCATTTTGGAAAAACAACCGGAGATCGCGCGTGAGTGTTCCAAAATTTTGCATAACTTTGATGTGTTTTTTGAGCCATAGCGACAGATTGGCTTGGACTCGAGGGTTCGTGAAACGCGAATCGAGGAGAATTATGGCCCCATAGTCATCCTTGTGGCGGATGACGCGGCCTATGGCCTGATTTATGGCACGGGTGGCTTCCAAACTGTACCAATCGTCGCCTTTTAAATACTAGAACACAGTTTAAAGTAATTAAAACTGTGAACAAGTCACCTCTTTGTCTTTGGCGTTGCACGTGTCTAAGTAGCGTTTCTTTAAAATAATTTTGGGGTCCTTGAGGGGTGGGTATGGCAATCCTATGATAAAAACAGCCCTGCCGTTAATATCAGCGAAGTCTAAGCCTTCGGAGACTTTGCCGCGACACACTCCCATAAAAATAGCCCCCTTGCAAGTTGGGTCTTTGATTTTTGAATAATACTCAGACATGGCGAAAGTGAATGAATTTTTGTCTTTAGGTTCGACAAAAATCGCCTAAAATTCAATCTTGTAATTAATCAATTAATCTGATTAAAAAATTACTTTGGTTTTATTTATTCCATCCCAAATACCCGATTGCTGCCAATGTTGTTGACACTTCTGCATAATGGGGTACGAAGGAAAAAAAATTAGTACCCCATTAGGGATAATTCGAATTAAATTCGATACGACTTGTCCTAGAGACATTAAATAATTCGGATTGTCGCGATTTTGGTAATTGCAGTTTAAAGCTTCGCCATCGGGTCCTTTAGTTAATATTTTGACACAAACTTGGTCGCCTTTGACAATATGGGGATTCTCGATTCTGACCCCAACGTTGAGTTCGAGTTCCGAAATTAGGGGTTTCAGGGGGGCTAAAGTGCCACTGGTTAGAATGACACAGTGGACACCTTGATCTAATAACATGTTCATCCTGTACAAAAATCGAATGAGTCAACCTTAAGACTACAAACCGAGGGGCTATTAACTCTGGAATTAGTTGTACAAATTTTTGGAATATAAGCAAAATTGCTTGGAATTATTTGGTATCACTGGAATTATTTCGGAGTTACTGGCAATTACGTATTTTCTTTTTTTTACGGAATTACGGAAATTACGTTTGAATTAATTTTAAATTATAGAAATTAATCTGAAAACAATAGAATTACGATGGATTATTGAAATGACTGGTATTTTTTTGAAATAACTGAAATTATTTGTGAATTTCTGAAATTCTTTTGGAATTACTGGAATTCTTTTAGGAATTATCGTATATCATGTCTTTTCAAAATTCGTTGAATTTCTTAGAACATAGTAATTAATTTGGAATTACAGGAACTATTTTGCAATTACCAAAATGAAGTTGGAATTACGGAAATTAAGTTGGAATTACAGGCATTAATTTGCAATTGTAGGAATTAATCTGAAAACAATGGAATTACGATGGATTATTAAAATTACAAGAATTTCGGTGGAATATTTTTGAAATTACTGGCATTATTTGTGAATTACTGGAATTCTGGGATTATTGAATTTAAGAGTCTAACAACTTTCTTATGCAAGCAAAAATTACTTCTTCGGCTGCACTTTTTGGCGACCTATTGCCGCCGGCATTTGACATTTTTCTCTGGGGCGCGAGTTCTGGCGTACCCTGTATTGTAATTAGACAAATTTCATGAACAATTTGTGTGAATAGAAGAATCAAGTTTGTGAGAGGCGAAGAGATTAGAGTTTTTTTTGTAATAAAAACATAATAATAATTTTGATAAAAGTTGTCGAAATAAAATCTTTAAAACTAAATAAGATTTTACAACAAATTTATCTAGTAATTACAAAAATTAAGTTAGAATTACGGAAATTAACTTGGAATTAAAGAAATTAATTTGGAATTATGAAAAAATGGAATTACAATGGATTATTGGAATTAGTGGAATTTTGGTGGATTTTTTAGAATTACTGGTACTATCTGTGAATTACTGGAATTATTTGTGAATTACTGGAATTTCGGAATTATCAGAGATAATACCTTTTTAAAATTACGCTGATTTTCTTAGAACTATCGGAATTTCGGAAATTAAGTTGGAATTACAGGAATTTCGGAGGAATTTTTTTGGAATTGGATTAGTTACACATTTTGTTCAAGTTAACGGCCCCTCGCCACAAACTTACCCAAAACCAGGACTAAAGCACCAATAGCTCAAGACACGGCAGCGACTTTTTAGTGTTGCTTTCGACAACCAATCGTCTGCCCTTTTCTTGCCCTCTTCAACGGCAATGTGGACCTAAAACCGATTAAATAACCAAATTATGAAATAAAACCCCGATCCAAAACCCACCTTGTAACTCTTTCTTATTTTTTCCTTAAACTGGGGGCTGATGCTTGAAAATGCGATTGTCAACAAATCGGAAAATAATTGTAAACCGACGCCTTTTCGGGCAAAGGGCCCTTCGTTCCCCGCTGCTAAAAACTGTATAATTTTGTCCATGACGGAAAGAACCGAAGCGTAGTTGCCATCATTTATCTAAAATTTCGAATATAGTTTGGACATTTAAGGAGAAGAAAACTTACACCAGCTTTGTTAAACATTTCAAAAATGTAGTTGCCCTCGAAATACGTGCCTTCAGGCGACACTGACTTGACTTCAATCTCATCTAACACTTTCTCAAAGTTTAGGAAAATTTCTTTGAGGATGCAAAGCTCCTCAGCGGTGAAGTCTTTAGGGACTTCTTTATCGTTAAAATCGACTACAACATCGTCACTTAAGGCCTTCATAACGGCAGTGACTTCATCAATACAAAGCGCAATATCGGTCGATTTTATCTGAATACTGGCGGAGTCTTCACAAATTTTCTCAATGTTGTGCCCCTCGTCCAAAATTATAACATTATTTGTCAATTCTAAACCTAACGCTTTCCTCACTTTGGGGTCAAGTAAATAGTTATAGGGCGTGAAAACAATATCAGCATTCTGCTTCAACTCTTTTGCCATGTAATAAGGACAGAATTTGTGGCTTTGCCCCAACTTGACCAAATCCTCAATATCCACAATACTCAGTTGCGAAATTGCCGGATCCTCCTTTTTCCTGTCAACGTTGTTATAGAAATGACACGACCTCTCCCTCAATTTCAACCGACACAGATGCACCTTCATTGCATTGCTTTTCTCTTTGAGCACCTCCTGGTGTACGCACATTTGCTCCCTGGACCCCAAAACTGTCGCTTTCATGTGGTTGTAGTTTGTCCGTTTCAACTCCTGCATGGCTTGTGACAGCTGTGAGTGCGTCCTCGAAGCGTAAATGATTGTCGGCATGCCCAAAAAGCTACGGGTGCTTTGCCCCCCGGCTGCAGTATTCAACTCTTTGAGAAAATCGGTCGAGTCATTTGTCACAAGTCGGTGGGCTTGCACTTGCGCTTTCTTCACTTCAAGCCAGGCTAGGGAGGCACACAGGAGGGACAGAGTCTTGCCAGTGCCGGTGGGGGATTCCAAAACCCCGTTTTGGCGATCTTGAAGACACTCGAGCACTTTTTCCATGTAATTGACTTGGATATCGTAAGGGGTGTAAGGGAAGTTGACAGGGATGCCGCGAATTGTAACTGAGGACATTTTTGTGAGGGTTCAAGAGGATAAATTTGAAAAAGTGGGGTTAGGTGTGCATGGAGTGACAATGTTTTAAGAAACACTTGACCAATATTGGTTTTTATGATGAAACTAACATAATTAAATGTATTTTGTGCTTGTCACTTTAACACTAGCACCAAAGAACAGCTTTTTTATTATTATAACGCCAAATTGTAAAAAAGCTTTTGGCGCGTTAACATATTTAACGAATTTTGGTTATCTAGAAGTACGGTACTGATGAAATTTCACAAAACTTTTTTTTAATGTGATCTTAAAACTTAATTTTGTTATGGTTTCTTGTAGATTTTTAGAATTGAAGTAAAATAAATCTGTTAAAGTTTTAAAAAATGTTTTGTATATTTTGTTTTTTTACTTTTTGTTCTTTTGCTCATTAGCTCGGAAATGATTATGGTTGCATCAATTGTAGGCGACATTTAAAATTGCCACAAATTCAGTTTAATTCAATGCTGTAATTCGGCTTTAATTGTTAATTAATCATGGATTTGCCGTTTAAATTGTTATTTTTTTACTTTTCCGCAATTTGTATGTCTATATTTTTAGCAGTGAGTTGAATTAGTTACATAACCTCACTTTTGTAATTTTTTTTTCAGTTTTGTATTTTGATAATTGTTACAACTAACCAATATCCGGTAATTCTAAGGAGCAAAAAAGAAAAAGAGTTTTTAGACCCTGTCACCGGAAACACGATTTTATTTCCGTCAATTGAAGATAAGCCTAGTAAAAAATTAAGTGTGATAGTACCCGCTTACAATGAGGAAAACCGGCGTAATTGGGGCTACTTCGGTCTTAAATTTGCACTAATTTAAGTTTTTAGTACCTCCTATGTTGGAAGAATGTGTGGATTTTTTAGAATCAAGGTGTAAACAGACCGATTTCACTTATGAGATAATTATTGTTAGTGAC
Organism: Tribolium madens; assembly: GCF_015345945.1. NCBI lineage: Eukaryota > Metazoa > Arthropoda > Insecta > Coleoptera > Tenebrionidae > Tribolium > Tribolium madens. Next base: position 11,679,553 of record NW_025400985.1, on the reverse strand, counting down.
GGAAGCAGTGATGGGACCCTCAACGTGGCTAACGAATGGTGCAGGAAATTGGGGGTTGATAAGTTGAGGGTGCTTGCTTTGGAGACAAATCGGGGCAAAGGAGGGGCTGTTAGATTGGTAAGACTACTCCGGTTTTGTCCATCATTTAAGTGTCTTTGAAGGGAATGCAGAGTGCCAGAGGGGCTGCTCTTTTATTTGCGGACGCTGATGGAGCCACAAAGTTTTCAGATCTCACAAAACTAGAAAAATGTCTTTGGGAGAAAACTGGGGGTATGTATTTGTGATCAAATGTCTTCTGTAACTAGAAATATGTATTTTAGTTGACTATTTGAAAAATCCTGATGATTTGACTGGGAAAACGGCGATTATAGTGGGCTCTAGGGCCCATTTAGAGAAAGAATCAGTGGCGAAAAGGAGTCTATTTCGGACTATTTTAATGTACGGTTTCCATTTTCTAGTTTGGTTGTTTACTGTGAAAGGAGTGAAAGACACACAATGTGGCTTCAAATTGTTCACAAGGGACGCAGCAAGACTGTGCTTTGATAGCATCCATGTAGAAAGATGGTAAAAATTTGTTTTGTCCTCAAAAAATTGCAAAATTTTTTGTTTAGGGCTTTTGATGTCGAATTATTGTACATTGCCCAGAAACTAAACATTCCAATTGGTGAAGTTGCCGTCAACTGGACTGAAATCGAGGGATCAAAACTCACCCCATTTTGGAGTTCAGTCCAGATGGGGAAAGATTTAGGACTGATTTGGTTGCGTTACATGATTGGTGCATGGAAAATCAAAGAACGTATCAAAAAAGACTAAATAAAACATTTATTTCATAACTCTTTTCTTATTGGTTAATTATAAGTCGCGGCATGGTGGCGCGCCATTTAATTCCTCCACTAGTGGTTTTAAAATCCCACAAAGGCGGTCCCGGTATTGCGAATTATCTTGAAATTCTTTAACAGCGAATTTGCTCCGATTAATGAACGAAAATTCGTTATAACTGTGGAAATCGGCTACAATTTCGTTTGATAATTTCTCGGAAACGTAAATATGAGTCGCATACATGGCAGTTTCAGTCAGTGCAGCCAATTTATAAAAACCTAAAGTTTCGTCAAACTCTCGTCTAGACAATTCCCTTTCGTCCAAATTATTTTTCTTCAGCGCTTCCACAAGAAACGAGTAGTAAATGTCCACAAACTTACTTAAATTTTCCTCGACGTGTGAGTATTGAAGATTCAGAAACAAACTGATGAGGAAGTCAAGGGCCGGGGGCGTATACCTCGCTAGTTGGAAATCGACAAAAACACATTCTGGTTTATCGTTAAATAATAAGTTGTTACACCACAAGTCATCATGTGTTAGGACATTAGTAAATTGTTTCGAGGGAGCGAGCATTTGGGGCATTTTTTCGAAGACAAATTTCTCAAATTTGGCACAAATCGCATCACAGTTCTCAATTGGTAGTAATTTAATTAAATCGTTCACACATTTAGTGACACAGACACACCACTTGTGCCTCGGCTGGCCCTCAATGAACGAAAAACAAGTCTCTTTTATCTCCTCTTGAAATTTTTCGTCCAACTTGATGTTTCTTTTCCTTTCGTAAATAATTGTCGAAGAGTGGTATTTTGCCAGTGTTTTCAACATTGCGATGCAATGTAAATCGTCAAGATATTCCTCTTTTGGCATCATTTCAAAACCTTTGGCTTTCATATCCTCCAAAACGATGCAACTGTCTTTAATAAAGTAGCATTTGGGCCCAAAATTTCCAATTTTGATGAGCTCAGTTAAGAGATTTTGATACAGAATCACTTCTTTTCGGAAAATTCCTGATTCTTGGACGTAGTCGAGCTGGTTGAGATTGCCCAATGGGAGAGCTTTGATAAAGTAAGTTGACTGATTTGTGGTATTTTTTGTGTTGTATTTGAGGGTAAGTTGGTAGTGTTCACCCAAAAATCCCGCAACATCGTCGTGGAATTTTCGGATTTTGTACGACAGGAGTTGGCCAGAGTCAACACTTCGGTGAAGGATTTTTTCGCAGTCTTCGCGACTCAGAAGTGATAGAGTTGGGGACATTTTGCGGGACTAAAATTCAGAACAGATTTTCACAATTTATAGGGAGTTGAAACAATCGAGCGAGTTTTTGTATAAATATGAATAATCTTCTTGTTTCATTTGAATGGACGGACGTAATTGTGATTATGATTAAATAAATTAGATTTAAGTATTTGTATTTATTGTAATATGTAGCATTGTTTAAATATTTTTAAGAGTGGAGATAAGGTAACAATAAAGTTTGTTTAAATACAAGTGTTTTTTTTGCGTTTCTCACCTATTGTTTGAGAAGAAATCTAAATTTCCAAAAGTATAAGAGAGAATGTTTAAAAATGTTTACAGTACTTATAAAAAAAAAATTAAAACATTTAATACATATAAAAGTGTTACAGAAAAAAAGTAAAAAAAGGAAACAAGAAAATGTATCTAATCAATTAATAAAGTTTGAAGTAGCCGCTAGCTTGTTTAGATGCAACATAAGTCTTATAAAACAACTGTAATATACCTACGATTTTTTCTACTTTGCTTTCATTTTTTCAATAAAAAATGATAAAAGTACATAATCTTGCTACTTAGTGAATTTTGTAATCATAGCATGTTGATCAAATTCAAATGTCAAAAAATTTAAAATAGCAAGAAGTCCAAATTGTTACTGTTGAAATGTAGAACGAGGGCAGATGTAGGTATACCTCACCCTAGCTAGAAAAAGTCGCCGAAAACACCGATAAATTATTACAATTTTGAGGTGTATTAGTTTGTCAATTTATTGTAGTAGGTAATGCTGGTTGAGTTACCGACCTTTGCTAATAAAAAATTGAGTATCATAAGCGCTTTTTTCTATTTCGGTGTTAGAATAAGTCTATTCCAGCACCCAAATGACGTCATTTGAGTGCTAGAATAAGTCGTTGGCGTAATTTAATTTTAGTGACGGACTTTCTTCACAATTCATTTTCAAATGTGAAAATAAGAATTATTTTTATTTTTTACAGCCGCCTAAAATTATTCCACATAAATGTCGCCAACCATCGCAAAATTCTCTGGAAAAAAAAATAAAATAAAATTTTCCTTTTTTAATCTATGAAATGATATAAAGCGGCAAAATAGAAAAAATAGTATAAAGCACTTGTTGCAGAAGCACTCATTTGTTCCTCAACTACCTAATTAAAAAAAAAATGAAACACCTATTTTGGATGTAAAAAATTCAAGAACTCATACTGAAATTTTGACGATTTCAAATTTTCGATTTTTTTTTAAATTTTACAAATAACAATTTTAATGAAGGTACAGGCTGTTCGATCCAAGTCGCCCCGGCAGATAACACCTAAACTTCCTTTTTTTTTCAAAAACTATATTTTCAAATAATACTATTTATTCCTCGTTTTCTTAGTAAATGCATCAAATTTTTTTTGGCACATCCGATGTAGCCTGAAATGCTACCAAATTTAGTTTTTCACACCTATATTTTTTTGCTCGAAACAATAATAATTGGCATGAAAAATACGGTAAACCACTATTTATTACATTTTACTTTACATAATGCACTCAGAAAACAATTAAAATTTTTGAATTTTATTACAAATTTTGCAACGTAGGCGGATTTTACTTGTCAAGGTATTCATTCAAAAAGCAATATGCTTGGTTACCGTTTAATTGTTAGTTTGACAATAAATCTTATTGAGATCTTTAATAATGGATGATATTAATTACAACGAATTGGTAGATAAGCTTGAAGTGGTTTTTAAGTGCAATAAAAATAGAGCGGAAGCTGAAAGACAGTATAGAGAAAAATACTCAAATCGTTGGAAATTTAGTCGAATTGAAAAACAACTGAGACGAATAGGTTCGCTTCTTAAAACTAAAAAACCTGTGGTTCTTTGTGAAGAACAACAAAATAGAAATCTGAATGTTTTGTTATCAGTCGAAAAAAATCCATAAGAGAACTCTCTCATCAACTGACAAATTAGATTTGTCAAACCAACAATTTAACTGTAGCCAAGCATTTTTTTATTCACACCTTTCCTTTAAAATTAAAAATCAGGCTACGCGATCAATTTCCTTATACAATTCTAAGACTGAAGATGCTTCTTGATTGCATTGTGTTACGCAAAATGTAATAAATAGTGGTTTACAGTATTTTCATGTCAATTATTATTGTTTGGAGGAAAAAAAACATAGGTGTTCCATTTGAAAAACTAAATTTGGTAGCATTTCCGGCAACACCGGATGTGCTAAAAAAATTTAATACATTTATTAAGAAAGTCAAGAATGAATATTATTACTTAAATATTTACAAAAGAAGTAAGTTTAGATGTTATCAGCAGGGGCGAGTTGGACCGAACACTCTGTATATTCAGAAAAAATATGTGCAATTGTTTCTTTAATTCTTTTGTAAAACTTTGATGAATCGGTCCGAGAAAACGATTTGATGGATTGATTAAAAATTTTACATGGCTATTGGAGATATAGTACGCTGTAAAAAAACTGGACACATTAATGTCCTCATCAATGTTAATTTGTGATAGCTTTACTAAAACAACAAAAAAAGTTACTGTTTGCTGTTTTCTTTAAATCAGTGTTGATGGTATTTTTTTTTAAGAAAATCGTCAAAGGATCTTATAGGACGTTTATTCCAGTTTTTCAAACTACCCTTACATATTATGTTTGCTGAGATATCGATAATCAAAGACAAAAAGATCGTTTTTCATTAAAAGTTAGATATCTGAGCGACAAATTGACATAAAGAAAAAAAAAGCATATTAAAACTGAATAAACAGGTTTATTAACCCATGCATTGATTTAACTAAAAAAAATCCTCAGTCTGTGGACCAAAAACAAAAACAAAACAAAATTACAATTTTTTTTCTTGCACTACTTCTTAAGATTGCGTGATAACCGTAGCACAGAGAAATTTTCTGCTAAAAAATCTCAATACTAGAAATATGAAGCTTTAAAATGGTTTGTTTAAAATCTAGATACGACCATTTTTTATAGAGATACAGCAGTTTAAAAATCACCAAGAAAATTAAAAAATATTTTTGTTTTTAAAATTTTTTAGAATAGTGTAGTTTTTTGAAGAACGTTTAACATTATTTTTCAATAACTTCTAGCTGTTAAATAGGTAAAAATAGGCTTTTGAGCAAGTCTTTCAATGCTGAGGGAGCTAAGTCCCCAATTTCGCCCACATCCCACCCTCGTCGTCGTCAGTTTTGATTAAACCTTGTTCGTACACCTCACGTAGGCGGCCAGTGAAATCTTCTAATAATCACCGCCATTGACACCTCAATAATCGCATAATGAATATCCTCCTCTTTCATTTTTTTTACCTAATCGTCGCCGAATCAATCGGTTTTCTGGGCGTCGCGACGCACAGCTCGGCGCATGCCTCACCACCCGGATCATTTATTCAGTGAAATCCAGAAAGCGAGTGTCTTCGCACGCACACATTGACATGGTTTGGCAAAAGCAGCACACACCTTCATAAATCCGGGTAAGTCTAAATGTCCACAACCGGAAAAGTCGGGACAAGTTTTCAGTCCGGGTTTTAGCACAAATTTCGAGCTTATCGATCGGAAAAATGCCGGATTATTGTACGTAGTATCTTAAGACGCGATCAATATGTTGACGCCTCTGGAAGGGGGAAATTTGCGCAATTTTGACACTTGTTGCAACAATTTTTGTTACATTTAAGGGGAAATGGCCGGTCAAGGTTTGTGATAATTGCCCACATACGCCGATAAACTATCAGTTTGTCGGTCGTGTTTGCGAACAGGTGGAATTACTTTGTGTGTGTATTAGCATGGATTAGAATTTTTACGAGGAAAATGCTCAGTGGTTGGAAAAGCTCGGGCTTTTAACAGCTTATTTATACACGTCATACATGAAAACCTCATTAACGTCGACTATTTATTATCAAGTTTTGTGGGTGCTGGGATTCGACAAAGAGCTTTTCAGTCAGACGAAGGTCATGCTGCGAAGGAAAAGCTTGGTAATTAAATTTTCACGGACAGATGTGACCTATTTCCGGAAAATATTAAAGAGGGGATTTTATGCTGTCTGAACAGGAAGATGGGTTCTATTAAAATTCGGAAATGAGGTTTTCACCCGAAAAATGCCAATAATAAACCAGAAAAACTACGAAAAGTAGAATCGATATCAGAAATAGATTCATAAAAAACTGTTTTTTCACATTATTTACCAATACATAAAACTTATAAGATAGATTCGATACGAAGAATTTAAGTTAAATGTAAATTGTTAAAAAATTAAAATTTTTAATCTCACTTAAAAGTAAAAAATATCAATGGAGAAAGTAATTCTAAAATTCTATATTACTTCGTATAAATCTTGAGGAAATTGAAAACATCTGTTAATTATAGAATAAACAGAGTAAATAGACAGTTTTAGTAAACTAATGTTTAAAAAGTTATAAATTATTACAAATATTAACTTGTTTCTGCACATAGGTTTGTTTTTTATAAATAATAATACTAATAATAAAGCCTTCATTTACAACAGGAAGTTCCATTTTCTTAGTTGCAGTTACAAATTTCGTTAATTTATATCTGTCTTAATTTTTTTTTATATACAAAGTGGTTTTTAAAAACGGCAGTCGCTGTAGAACTTTTATTTATGGCTAAATTTTAAAAATTAAAAAACAGAATTAAATGGAGTTTAATATGGTACTTATAAGCTGAAAATTTTAGAACTTTTCTAAATGTTATAGTTTATTTTGGGTCATATTCAACTTTCTAATTTTAAATTTAAACTTATATATTTTTTTAATTTTTACAAATTATTGTTTAAAAAAAGTATCAAAGTTACAAAATTGTAGTAAAAGTTAATAAAATCTAGTTGCATGGTCGTATCAAATATGTAAAACAATGCCAGTGAAAGAAAATATTGCCAATATTTTTTCCAATTTTTAATAAGAAAATGACAATAATAATTAGCTACTCTTAACAAATTAGAAAAACTTCTAATATAGTGTGATTAATTTATTTTATTATTATTTTGTTAACACCAGTACACCACGCAACTAGATTTTATTATCTTTTATTGATTTTTTTCAACTTTGGTAATTTTTATTTTAAACAATATTGTTTAGTAAAGGTAGAACATATTGCACATGTTTGTATATAGTGTTTGTATATACCAAGAAACTGCTAATACCTTTGATATTATGGAAAAATAATTTAAAATTAGAAAGTTGAATATAGTCCAAAATATACTATGACATTTAGAAAAATTCTAAAATTGTCAGATCAAACTATATCAAAAGCCATTTACATAATCTATTTTTTTTATTTTTAAAATGGGGCCATAAATAAAAAATCTACAGCGCCCGCCGTTTTCTATAAAGCGCCCTGTATATTTCTGTAACAAATTAGGAATACGGTTTAATAAAGGGTTTATGTTGTATTATTTTAATCAAAATATAAAACAGAAAGCTATTAAAGGTAGTATTAGAGGTGGTGACATTATTACTTGATAAAAAGTCAAATGAGGAAAAGTATGTACACATGTTTGCATTGGAAACGTATGTAATAACATGAAAAATGATAACACGAATGATAAATAAGCCAAAAATAGTTATTCTGAATTGATAGTCTAAAATTATTACATTTTTGGTTTAATTATAACCGTTTAAGCTCAACTTTGTAATACATGTTACTTGAAGAATTATATTAAATGTTATTTGGAATTAATAGTTACCTACTATGAGCAACATTTGAAACCAACATTAGTTTAAAATTTAATTATGAAATCGGACGTTAGAAAAAAATGTCTCAAAAAATCAAGAAATTTTATATATTTTGTGGCTGGTATGAACAAAATTAGGTCTAACTTTTCTTATAAAAAAATATTTAAAAATAGATATTTCTATTACATTTTATGATGCAAATAGAAATAAATTGAAGAAAGAATGAACAAGCTAGAAAACGGAAAGGCAATAAATTGGAAACAGTTATTTAGAAAGCTCTAAAGACTAGAATTCAATTTTTTGCCTCTTTAAAGTTCAAGTTTATTTTTATTCCAATTCAAAGCACAAAAAAAAAACCTTTCAATTCAACATTTAAATCAAATTTCTAACAGCTGCTCACTCCTACGACGTCTTCTCCACTAACGCATATTTCCTCAAAAAACGTGTTTCCAGCTTGTGACAAACGACACTGTGTCTACTTGTAATCAAAAAGCAAAAATAAGCAAGTATAAAAACCCATTCTGTTTTATCACAAGTAGTTGGAAAGCTTTCATAAATGTTTTTCATAAATAAGAGTAGAAACGTTTAGAGTTTGTGGAGAGTGGATCGATTCTCTGTGTCGCAATAAACTAGATCAAGGTTTTCAAACCGAAAAAAGCTCCTTCGAGCAATTTCTTCACCTGCTATTGAAGCTTTCGGAGAGTTAATTAGTATTTCGTGCGTCACAGCCTCCGCGTGCGTTGACTTTCATCGATTTCCTTCAAATAATTCAAGCATGATTGTTTTCCAGTTAACACGATGAGTTTCTTCTCCCGATCGAGTCCCCCAAGGTGACCTCGCCATGTCTCTGGACGCCGAACGGCAATTTTTGTGTCCCCGACTCATAGACTACTTGGCTATAGTCGGGGCACGTCCTAGCAATAACGCCAGACAGAGCACCAGCCCCCCTATCCAAGCCCCCGAACTTCTCCGTCGCTACCCCATCCAGGACCACAAGGATTTTCCCATGCCTCTCGACATGGTTTATTTTTGTCAACCCGAAGGGTGTTCCTCTGTCGGCCCTCGACGGACGGCCCTTCGTGAAGCCTCTTCTTTTGTTTTCACTCTCACTGATAAAGACTCCGGGAAGACTCGGTATGGTATTTGTGTCAACTTTTACCGCCCTGTGGAGAAGATCTCGGGGGCGGTGGGGATTGGAGGGCGACGGGCGAGTACGAATTTGAGGAGGGATTCCTGGAGGAAGAGTATGGAGAAGAGTTCGGATTCGGCGTTTTCGAGGTAGGGTTGAGACTTGGTCAGGGTTGGAGTTTACGGGGGTGGTTAGTGATTATAGGAGCAGTAATGTGGGCCCCAGCGATTCAGAAAGAGATTGTCCGAGTCGCAGGGATTCGGAAACGGCAGGAAACACGATTTCAACCCCCAGACTTGGAGTCACAGCCCCGAGTAATGATTCCGAAAGCGGGGGAAGTCATTCACCCTCGCCGAGGGCCAGTCGCAGGCGTCAAAAAGTTCGCAATCATTCCCTAACTTCCTTATGCCTTCTCTCACACCATCCGTTCTTCTCGATGTTTCGGGAGTGTCTCTTCATTTTGAAAAAGTTGATAGATGCGTGTAACGAGTCGTCTAATCCTAGACGAGTTGGAGGGTCTAAACAGGTCGCGAGGTGAGTTTTTTCCTCCCAACACACAATTGGGGTTAATTGAGTTGATTCAGGGATAGTGTGTGGAGCGTCCTCACCGGCCAAGCCAGCGAAGGTGCCTCCTCAATTGTATTACATGATGTAAAGGAAATTGAAACGTGGATCTTGAGATTACTCTCGGCTCCTGTCCCAATTCCCGGGAAAACCAAGTAATCATTAAATTAAGTCTTGAGAAAGTCTAATCCGGGTTTTTAGGGTTCATGTTGAAGTTTTGTCGCCGAGTGTTTACGAACCGTTGATATTTGCATTGCCGAGTCACACGAGATTTAGCCTTGCTGATTTCCCTTTACATTTGCCTTTGGAACTGTTAGGTAATATAAATAAAAGTCTGGATCAACTTTTGCTAAATCTGATTTATTTTTAAAGGAGTTGAAACGTGTCTAAAAGTTCTAACAATAATACTGTTGGAAAACAAAGTTATTTTCCAATCGAGAGATTACAATGCTCTTTGTATGTCTGTGATGGCCTTTGTAACTATGATTTATCCTTTAGAGTACATGTTTCCGGTGATACCACTGTTACCGACTTGTATGAGTTGCGCGGAACAGGTAGTACCAACCCCAGGTGGATTTTTCTCTAACTCTAACTCTTGCAGCTTTTATTAGCGCCCACACCTTATGTTATCGGACTTCCAGCAAGTTTTCTTATGTATAAAAAGAATTTCAAGCTACCAGACGACGTCTGGCTTGTAGATTTAGATTCAAACAAGTTGACCTCGGGTCAAGATATACCGCCATTACCAGAACCTGAAGGCACAATTCTCAAAAACCACCTCAAACAGGTACGACACGTTTCAATATTTTCTCTTCTATTTTATCTAACTCACAAACTTTTCTTGTCTATTCACTTCAGGCTATGCAACTTATGGATCAAGTTGGCACTGGAGTAATTATTTTTCTTATACTAAGCACTAGTATGCTTGTAGAGCACGATATAGAGCCAACTTTAGATGCAATAATTGCATGCTAGTTGCACACATTTGTCTCGTCCTCAAAAACTCATTTTTTCCAGGCTTTGGGCAGCTTGTCAACTCCAAGTGCCTCAAGCAGCCAACTCCAACCCTCTCGAAGAGAAAGTATCCCGGTACCAACACCCAACACTTTGAGGTACTCTCCCCATAAAAAAATTTTGAGTAAAAAGAGTGTTTTAGTATTTCTCGCCAAAAATCCCCGGAAGCAAGTCCTACGCACTCCCCTATTATTTCTCCCAAACTTTCTATCACCCCTCAAAGTCCTATGCCTCCTCAAAGGTCACTCTCACCAACCCCCCCAAGCGGATTCAACCCTTTTATTTACGGCAACGATGTTGATTCGGTTGATGTTGCGACGAGAGTAGCAATGGTGCGGTTTTTCAACTCGCATAACCTTCTCGCGAATTTTTCCGAACATACGAGGACCTTAAGGTTGTACCCAAGACCGGTTGTGGCCTTTCAAATCAATAGTTTTCTCCGGTCAAGGCCACGTACGACACAATTTTTGAATCGGTTTGCGAGGACACAAGCCGTTGAATTTTTGGCAGAGTGGTCGTTAACACCGACCAATGTGGCTTTCCAGAGGGTACATACCGGAATTTTGGACCCAACTCAAATCGGAGACAAGCCAAAATGGTACTTACACACACTAGAACCCATTAAATTTACCGTTTGGGACGACGGTAGTTCCCTAAATGGGGCTTTGCGAAGCCTACAAAATCAAGAAAACCAACCAACTGATGAGAGTGGTTCAGATTCAGAAGGAGCGGAAAGCACAAGCTCAAGTTACTCTTCACTTAGCGATTTTGTATCAGAAATGGTTTCTTCTGATTTATCTCCTGGGTGTTCTTCCTACCAAGAACAGAGAAAAGCTTCGGCTCAAAACATGTCATTATCGTCAAATCTCGACGTTGATACAGTCTACAGACCCCCCTCAGAGTTGCAATATCCTGATGGTGAACCCCCTCCAGACCGAACCGAATCCCCGCAATCCTCCTCAAGCAGTGAATCCGATTTAAGCTCCCCTTCTTTTAACCGCGATTCAGAACTAGAATTTGGTCGCCAAAAAACAGAACAAGTCACCGAAAAAGAAACCGAAAGTTTTGAAAACGAATCTGACTCCAACTCCACCACAACGCCGAAAACCATAATGAGCTCGAACACCATCAAACCTGAATCGCCCGGAAGCACCACCAGTGAAGAACGCCCTGGAACCCCCCGGAAAACCCGACGTTCCATCACCCCAGTCCCTCCTGTAACCCCCATTTTGCAGAAACAACCAAGCATTGGGAATGTCTTGGCTCGGACTTCGAGTTTTGGGTCTTCTGGGAGTGGCAGCCCAGCCCCTTCCTCGGCTGGTAGTACCATTGGTGTGCAGAGACAGGGTTCCCAAGGGTCACTCTTTGAACAGTTTGCGTCACAAGCAAAAGAATTAGTCCGCGAGACGACTCGTCAAAGTAGCCAAGACGGGCTTTTGGCTCAAATGGATAAATTTAAGTTGCAAGCGAAAGAAAAATTGTCGGAGGCGGAGGAAAGTCATATTTTTGCACCGTTTGATAAGGTTTGTGTGGATGGTGAGGTTTCACAAATGATGGAGAGTTTCAGTTGACCACTCATGCAAAGAAAGCAGCAGAAGAGGCGTCGAAAAGTGTGCAAGAAGCGGGCAAAAGTGCATTTGAGGCCAGCAAAACGGCGACTGCTGTTAGCAAAAATACTCTCGAAGACTTGACATATGTTGGAAAATCGACTTTAGGCGATTTGACTAAAAGTGCGAAAGAAGCGGTGACCAAAAAGGGATTACTACGGGTACTGTCAGTCTCAAAATTTATTTTTTTTGAGTTAACTTTTTTTTAGGCGGATTCTTTCAGTAAAACGGGACCAGATTCGCGTCGAGACTCTACAAGTAGTTCAACTTCTCTTGTAGCAACTTCCAGTGTCATTTCTGGTGCTAGTCGTGACTTTTTCTCAAATATTAGTTCAGATTTGAACGGAATTGCCGCTAGTACTACTAGCATGTTTTCTGATTTGTTTGGTGGAAAAAAAGAACAAGGCAAAGCTGGTGAGCAACAAAAAGCCAAAGACACCAAAAGTGGAATGTTTGGACCATTCCCTCGTGGTCCTAGAGGTCTAGCTGAGAAAAGTCCTCTTATCAAACATACACCTCGACGCCAGGATGACATTCAAAGGAAACAATCAGTAGATCGATCTGCTACTAACAGTGAAAACCAGGCATTTTTGAAAGATGTTGTCAATCAAGTTTTGGAGGGTGAGGGTGTGGGTTGGTTGAAACTAAACCGGTTGAAGAAATTGATGGAGGATGAGTCGTACCGTAATTTCGTGTTGAGTAAGTTGAACAAGACACTGGATAAGAAAATAGCTCCGGATGATCACATTGACGATGTTTGTGTGCCTAAACCGGTCTGGAAAGGCATGTTGAAGGTTCTACAAGCCGTTGTTCACGGTCTTGAAGTGACTTACGGCAACTATGGGCTAGGTGGCATGGCCTCAGCCTTTCAGTTGCACGAAATCGCCCATACGCACTATTGGACCAAAGAACTCATCGATAGTTCAACGGATTTGACTCAAGTAAGTCCAGATTATGATTTTTGGGATTCTAGTGAGGATATTTTTCAGAGTTCAAGTCCCCGGTCTCCTCAAAGCCCCCGCTCCTCCCTTCAACTCGACTGGGACGCCTCCAGAAAGTCCTCGCAAGCGGAAGCACCCGAAGTGCGGTTGATCCAAGGCGAAGAATCGGAAGCCGAGAGTCAACAGTCAACCGCCGACATGTTCAAAGACATGCTCACGCAGAAGAAGAACATGTTGTTGAGCAAACTAACCTCGTTTGATTCTGATGTGAGTATCAGGCTTTGCATGTGCATGCCTGACCTTTGTGTTGTGTGTGGCAGGCCGAGGGGACTTTGCAAGGGTCCGGAGGTACGGTTTCGCCATCCGGGGGGTCGATCACCACGGGTCCTGCTTGTGGCTTAAACCGAGGAGGGGCACAGGCGTCCTTCAGGTCTACAGTGTCCGACACCGAAGTCGAAACCTTACAGGTGGGTCAGCTTCGGTGTACGAACTTGTCTCGGGTGACTTCCAACCCAATCCAATTTGGATTTTTGTTCCAGTTCCCCAAACTACCGAAACAGAGGACTGCGAGTGTTTGGTCGAGTAAATCCTCTTTGAGTACCGGGTTTAGGTACCATGGGGGGCACATGGTCAATACGGCGGCGTCGCCGTCACCTGATGCTATTCGGACTTACCTTTTTGAAGGCTTGATCGGGAAGGATCGGTCCTCGCTTTGGGACCAGATGCAGTTTTGGGAGGACGCCTTCCTGGATGCGGTGTCGCAGGAACGGGACATGATCGGGATGGATCAGGGACCACGGGAGATGATGGAACGGTATAAAGCGTTGAGTGATACTGAGAGAAAACGGCTGGAACACGAAGAAGACAAGTTACTAGCCACCATGTTGTATAACTTGACTGCCATTTTGGTCATGTTGAATTGTAACAAAGCGGAAGTTAAACGCAAGATAAGGAGGTTATTGGGGAAGAGTCACATCGGATTGGTTTATAGTCAAGAAGTTAACTTGCTTCTAGACCAAATCAACAATTTGGTGAGTGATTGAGACAAAAAAATTGTGTTTTATTGAGTTTTGTCGCATTGTAGCACGGCAACGATATTGATTTGAAGCCTCTGGGATCTCGCTTGCTCCACCGCCAAAGCTTTACAGTTCATCAAGGGGTGGATGGTGGTGGAGAGCTACGTTTTATGGAAGTTCGTGACGACGGCCTTGTCTTGCGCTCTGTCTCTGGAGTGATAGTCGAGCGTTGGTGGTTTGAACGTCTCGTAAACATGACTTACAGTCCGAAAAACAAAGTTTTGTGTTTGTGGCGTCGCAACGGCCAACAGACTCAACTCCACAAATATTACACAAAGAAGGTGAGGATAATACGTTTTGGGGTTTTTAGGTCAATGTTGTTTTTCCAGTGCAAGCAGCTGTATTACTGCATTAAGGATGCGATGGAGCGGGGAGGGGTCGCCGGAAGTGCTCCCGAGTTAGGTGGGGAGTTCCCGATCCAGGATATGAGCACCGGGGAAGGGGGGTTATTACAGGTTTGCATGGAGGGGGTAGGATTGCTCTTCGCTAACAGCAAGGTGATACAGGATTTAAAGATTAAGACGAGACGAGAGACTGATGTAAAGAGAAAGGGGTCAAAGTGAATGAGGTTTCACTTTGGTCTCTGAGAATTTTTTTCTTTTTGTTTTGTGTTGTTGGGTGCGCTGTGATATGTGCATTTGTCTGCAAGGACCACTCAAACTTTTCTACTTGCTCTGCCACTCGCTCGGTGCCATCTTTGTGTTTCTTTTTTTGATTAAAAGATTTAGGGTAGGAAGGCGGTCGGAGGCTCTTAATGAAGGTAGTAGTTTTTTTCTTCTTTTTTTTTTCTTTTTTTTTTTGAAAAACTATAAGTGTGCATGCAGCTCGATGTGCAATAAGTCTTTTTAAGATCTAGCTCGACGTTGAGATTTTATTTTGAATGTTTGGATGCTGTCAACTCTTTTTTCTCTTCTTCTTTCTTTACTTTTCTTTTTTCTATATATCGATGTCGATGAGTGGTCATGTTTGGCAACGGGATTTTCTCGATAGTCAAAAACTTTCGAGATGATCCCAAAGCTGAGGCTTAGGAACTTTTGAGATGGTCCTTGTCGGTTACGAACTCGTCACTAATGTTGTGTTCTGTTGGTTTCTATTTCCGTTGATCTGTCCACGTCGGTCGCTGGCTGCTTGGCAGGACTTTGAGGTATATAACAAATCTGGTCTAATTTGATCGTTAGATTAGTTCTTAGTCTTTGTTTAGTTAGCGCTTCTTCCTGTAGTTGATTTGCTGCATCCTTCACCTAGTTCCTTCCTAACACCACTTGAAAATTTAATTTTATAATTTATTTTTTTAAAAGCAAGTCCAAAATTCTAACGACACGAGTTTCGATTCAGAATGCTGCTGGAGGATGTTCGCATTTAAACGTAGTGTAGAGTGCTGCTTCTGGCGGGGACCGCATGGCAACTCACACCTGCACAACAGACACATCTACACACACACAACCATACTAATCTACTGTTTAGGCCCATCATACATTGAGCAAACCATCTCTGAAGTTGCCTAGAGCTTCACGCATGACACGCGATGGCCGCATGACTTTCTATTTTGCTTTGCCTTGTACTACTTTTAGCTGTCTCGATGTTCTCTACGTTACCAAACTATGTGTTACAGTTTTTCGTCAGGATTGACCACATCAGAAAGTGTTTCACGCAAAAGGGCGGCATTTTCGTCATCGAAGAGTTCAGTAAGTATCCTATTCAATATTTAAGCGTTTTTGAAGCATTTTCAATTTGTTTTGTGGTCGGGATTATTTGGATGAGCGAAATACTTGTGGAATTGATTTTAGTCGGAACGTGAAAATAATCTCATTTCGATACACAAACTTTAATACCTCGCGGTGTTTTTTTTTTTACAAAAAATTTAGTTGGTATGTGTTTCTCGTTTTTACAAATGTAATTACGTTTGGAATTTCAATAGCACAATTCAGTTTTATTCAAGTTATGTTTTATTGCAATATAGATATGTAGGTGAAACATTTGTTTGCGTATATGTGCTGGAATTAGAATTTGTTCGATGTTGCAATTAAAGAGTTATTTCTCGTCTCGAATCTAGCTAATATGCGACGAAATAGGACCGTAAACTCAGCACATCTCCTCTCGTCGTAGTAAGTGCGAAATCCACTATAAAAGTAATAAAATTTAAATTTAAAGTGCGCCGGAGCTTAAGTTGTTAGTGTTTAAACAGTGAAAAAGCTTTATTAGAGCACTTCGAGTGCGCAATTTGTGACCTTTTTGTTTTTGCAGACCCCAAAACTCGGCAAGTAATCCAGCGCAAGTACAAGTCTCCAATGGTAAATATCTCGTTGTTTGTTCCCCCCACACCCTCCCGTTTTGTTTTACACCCCCGTTTATGTTATAGGCTAGCGAGATGTTGTTATTATTTCACCGGATAACTTCCATTTGCATGACACAGAGAATTCATGAGTTCGTTCCCTCATCTGCATGAGCCTTCTTTTCGCCCCCTTCAAATTTTCTCGGGGTGTTTTGCAGGCCGACCAAATCTGCTACTCCGTTCTGTGCGTGTTCTCGTACGTGGCGGCAGGGGAGAAGCGTAAGGGGGCTAAACTACCTCTAGGGGGGGCCAGAGCTGAGCCTGAGACGCGTCTACAGCCTCCGAGCCCCGAACCCGGTTCGGTTACCCCAACTGGGGGGCCACCTTCGTATCCACCGCCTGCTCTACCGCCAGGAGTACCGCCTCCGGCGCCGCCACCAGGTTTGAAGGGTTTCGCCGTACCAGCGCAATTGCCGACGCGGCCGCCCCCCGTGCCCAGTCGGACTTTGCCTCCGCGACAACCCTCAACGCCGCAGCCGCCCCCCAGACCCAAGTGACGGCATGGGAGGTACTCCCTCCCGTTCATCTACGGCGGCGAGGCTTGCATCTTGCCCCCGTGCCTCCCGTGGGGGTGACCATATCAACATTCGGTGTTAGGTTAGGTTTTTATGATATTGTATATTATTTATTAGACACACCAACAGTTTCCTATTGTATAGTGTATATTGGGTGAGGCAATAAGAGGCTTAGCCTCTTAAATTAATAAAATTCTGTGCCTACATTCTAGCCATCTTGTATAATTTTGTATATAGGGATCGTTAAATCCTATTCCAGATGTACCGACTTTATTGATTTTTTGGCAAGCAATATTAGATTTGTTGTTGAACCCAAAAATGCTGATGCTTATGTAAAAGACATTTTACATGTTGAAATAAATTCTAAATGAGTTTGTTTTGCTTTTTCTTTTCTGTATCCACTTTTGCGAGATAATAGGTCGGCGCTTGATGAACATTATTAAAAGGACTTTTTTACGAAATGAAACGAATATGTAAATTTTTATGCAAATGGAAGAAGGCTTTTTCATATTAGTATGCAAAGCTTCACTAGCTTTTAGAAATGAACGTTTAGATGTTGCGATAACTGTCATTTCCTTCTTTGAGGTAACAAAAATGAACATTTGGTTACAAATGGTCTCGTTTAATCGGTACAAAGAAAACTTAAGGGATAACGGAGAATATACTGACGACGTGACTAATTAAGTTTCAAGAGACATTAAAGAGTTTAATGAAAAATGACACACCTTGACCTTAATACAGAATGAATTAGTGTTAAGAGTGAATCATTTTCCAGTAGAGAAGCAGTAAAGTAACTACTCGAAAATGTATGTTTATAACATTTTTTTGACGCTTAAAAAGTGCTTTAAAGGCATATTAAAATATGAAAGTGTTTTTTTTTCGAAAAAGAGATTAACTTTAGAGAAGGTTTGATGTTATGGAAGTCGTGGAATTGTTTGAAGGAATCGGAATCTGTTTCAGCTAAGCCCGTCTTTGCGAATTAGGTCCCTTCAAAGACTTTACTAATTCAGGACGTTATAGCTTTTGAAGTTTGAAAAAGCACGTTGCCAATTTCGTCGCATGAATATTTAAGTATCTGAAAGCCGGAAACTGATTTCCCGTGCACAAAATTGATAGAATTTTGCAGTGTCCATTTTTAATAAAATCCTAAGAAAAAAGCATACATAACTCACCCGTTCCTATTAGGAATTCCACGTTGCAGTCACGGCGCGTGTAAGGGAATAACAAATTAATTTTGAAATCTCTAATTTATCACAGAAATGGAAACGAGACACCTCGCGACGTACTTACAAGAAAATCTCCCTCGACTCGTATAAATAAGCTGTTTTTATTCAAACATCGGACTGGGAGAATCTTAAAAATTCCACGCCCTAATGTACTTTGGCGTTACTCAGAACGAAGTAGTCAAAACTTAAAATGTCATTACGGCAAATCCCTCCCTCATATCGGCTTAGCATGGTCGGCACGAACGCGCGCGTGGCCTTTTCCTATCCCCTTCGATCCTCCCTAAAACCCCTTCTTCGACGTACTCGGAATTTCAGCAACCGCAGCGAAATATTTGTGTCGGGGGCCCACATAACAAATTTAATCTCTTGTCCGCACTTATTCCCGACGATTTTAATAATTTCGTTAAAGGGACGCGACAAGCCGCTACAAAGCGGACGAAAACCACCAAGAGCAACACTAAAAACTAGCGACACGAATAGTGGACAGACAAAGACAAAAATTAATGTATAAATTCTAGGATATTTATCATGTTTAGACAACAAAGTGTTATTTTTTTTAGATAATGTTTTAATAAGCTTTTATATTTTTTATATATTATACATAATAATAAGCTGAAATTTTGCATACTTATGTAATTCATGTAACAATACAACAATAATTACTTTAGTTAATAATTTATAAACAATCAACAATAATTATTAACAATTATCTAATTTCGGACTTTAATTGTAAAACCAACTTAATTCGATAGAGCAGAAAAAAATCTTACCGGTTGTTGGGGTTTTAAAGGGAAAAACCAACCCTCTATCTCTTACAGGAATAAAGATATTAAGGGTTGAAATTTTAACATCGCTATTTAAGGCAGTTCTCCTGTTGTCCGAACAAGTTGAAATTTTACATACGCAAGTAATTCTTGTAACAATACAATACAATACAGGGTGTTAAAAAAAGAATGTATGATATTCAAGGAAGTAATATTAATTAAAAAAATTTGCCATCATAATAACCAAATTGACTTGTTCGTCCGGAAAAACTGTTTTTGGGGACTGATGAGTACCTAAAATTTTACGTACTTACTATTTTATTGAATCTAGAAAAAAACTCATTTTAGAGACTCAAATGAGTCCTTAAAACAGCTATTTTTGGAAGCGAATACAAAAAGTATGTTTTTTCTGAGTAGAACATTTTTTCTTACAGTTCAGGGCCGTAACCAGGATTTTATTTCAGGGGGGGTTTCTTGTTGGTCCATGAAAATGAAATTAAAGAAGACGAATTAAAAAGCAAAAATCTCTAAGTACACGTTTTTATTTTAAATTGAAATAAGAGATCCTAATTAAACATAAAAAATACAAATTAACTCACAAAAGTAACAAAAAATAAAATAAATTTTTAATACTTTTTATTGTTACAAATTTAAACAGGAGATGAATATTCATTTTTAAAACAAAAATTTTCTATGAACATATATCGAAAAATGCTACGCAAGGGGTGCGTCTTTTAATAGTTTTTTTTTCAATATTTCCGAAATCATTTTAGAAAAAAAAATCAAAATTTGCTACAAATGATAACTTTTATACACCTAAACAAGTACAAAAATAAAATGTGGAAATTTGTAATTAGGTGCTTCCTAAACTAGATGGGATTAGGGTAGAAATTTACTCTAACTATTTTGCCTGTGGTTTCTTGCCACTTTCAGCAACAAAATTTCATAGTTTTTCATAAAAAAAAGTCTTTTGTGTTTTTCCGATACAATTTACGGATTTTTAGTAAAAATCGGTTCAAAAATTTATGTTACAGACCATAAACAGCATAAAAATTAAAAATTAAATTTGTTTTACCGTTTAGGACGCCCCTGATTAAAAATTTTGTTATTTGGCATTTGTTTGGGTGTACATATAAAGGTACCAAATTTTGTAATGTTATCTATTCTGAAATATTAGGAAAAACCCTTTAAACCCCCTAAACCCCCCCCTTGGGTACGGCCCTGTTACAGTTTATGTTTTTAAAATTTATAACACCTTTGGGGCAGTCAACTAAGCAAAGCAATTGTGCATTACTTGTGGTGTTATTACTGCTTCTAAAGCTTTTATAAATTTTAAAAACTTAAGCTGCAAGCAAAAATGTTCTTCTTTTATACAGATGCGCCAAAACTCGCGCTCCAGAGAAAATGCCATGTAAAATAAGATATCATCAAGAACATGGGAAAAATGTTTAAAAAATCTTATCTATAAAAATTTCAAAATTATGAGAGTTTAAATTTTACACTTTGACTCTATTTGCTTATACTGGAAAAATAATTTTCCTAGTTTTTTTGCTATAGGATATTAAAAGAGGAAACAAGGAAGCTGTATCCTAAATTGTAACTCTGTTTAATGTTATTTGAGGCTTTTATTGGCAAAATTTTTGTAGTTAAACTAAATAATTATAAAAAACATATACAAGATTATCAGTGTTATTAAATAGACATTAAAAATGTGAAATGTCAAAAAATAAATGTCAATATTTTTTGACAAATAGCATTTTCGAAAAATTTTAGGTAAGATACCAGGAACATGGTATCTTACCTAAAATTTTTCTCTAGGACGCGAGTTCTGACACACCCTGTATCTAGAACATTTTTTTAATAAGAGATTTTTTAAATATTTTTTATGTATTTTTATTTTAATAGAGGGTGTTTCACACAATTTTACGAGGCTTGCGCCTAAATGTACGCACCCAAATATACAAAAAACACAAAACACTGGATACAAAAAATACACATTTAATTATTTAATTTTTGGAAACCCATGACAGTAGTTGGCAAATTAATCACTGTTTCATTAATAGTCATAAACTGCAGTTTTTCAGAAACAATTATCATTTGTTCTATCAAGAGACGGCATGAATATGATTCTAGTTTATCTATCTTAATCACCAACTAACTAAGAACGTTGTAATGTTTGAAAGAGTGAACAAAGTAGAGAAAATTATCCAATTTTTCAAAATTTGTAATCGAGTTTGTATTGGAATATACTATATTATTGATTGCATCTTACAGGCCTAGGCCTCGTAAAATTATGTGAAATACCCTGTACGTTGGTGCAAAGTTGCTGTTGTTGATGAAATTTGACCTACCCTTCAGGATTTTTTGTTGTGTTTTTAAATGGTTTTTGTGCTATAATTGTTTATTGGTTTGGATAAAAATTCCTGCTTGAAGTGGTGTGAATTTTCTCCATAATAGAAGCAATTAGGATACCGCTGTTGATGCAACTTCGAAACTTCATTACGTCTCTTCACCCACAAGATTCGTGTTGTTAATCGACGTCATCTCACGTACATCTCTTCGTCGTTGTGATAAATGCCGCAAGGGCAGATGGATGGATTCGCGTTGTGCGCTGTAAGTCGTCCAGAAACCGTAGTTATTAATCTCTCGCCAAAACATATCCTCGCGGCAATAACAATTTCTGCAAACTTTCCTAATATAGATTAGTTTCGCGCTGGTTTCGCCTTGATCAACTCGATCTCAAGAATGTTTCGCCGCAAATAACGATTCGCAAGCCTTTTAACGTAATAAAATACTTGCTCTTTCGTAGTCAAATTACTTTAAGAAATTTTCTTTGTGAAACGCAAATGGAATTCAATTTCGACGAGACAAAGAGCGTTGTTTTTTCCCTGTTAGTGAAAAATCGAATTAATTGCGTTATACAGATTGTGTAATTCGTATGTGCCGAAATAAGTAAAAGTTAGTTAGGTCAACGGCGAAAGAAGTAAATTTCTATTGTTTGCGGGTTGGGTAATGGAGCTTCGCCCTAAAGAAGATTTAAATGCCCAACCCCCATCTCGTTATCCTGGCGATAACCCCAAGTGCAGGCCACCACGCCCCATTAACTTTTTTCCTTAATTAAATAATTATTTACAAACGAGTCCGATCTCTGGTTTATTTGCGATACGAGTACAATGCGGGGTTAATCCCCCTCCAGGGACGGCTTTAAACGATCATTTCCTCTGCTTTTTTACACTAGTCCCGTATGATGGCTCAACTGGGACCGGATTGAACGCGCTATTTCGAAAAAATCTCGCAAATATTTGGAGAAAAAGAAGGGTGAAGCGAGATAAATATGGAGGTCGCACTGCCTGCCCAAACATTTGCTTAAGGTAATGCTGTAAAGTAGCAGGATCACTTTTGGTTGTGTTTACATCATAAATTCTTGCTTAAGTCTTAATTTTGTATTCATACGTGGATGTTGAGGTCGTACCAACTTTGCCGTAAATCATAAGGACGACAACGAGACTAATAGAGGGCAATTGCGGGAATTGTGGACTTAATTTCATTATTTTTAATTAAGTTGAGGTTGGGATTAAATAATGAATAGAAGACGAATGCCAAACCTAAACTCGATTCTGACGTTTCTCAGATGAAAGGATTAACAAAGTTAAAAATGGCGGAGGAGCCGAGCAAATATTCCTTATTTTTGCTCTGCTTGCTCTTAATTGTGTTATTATGGACGTGATAAAGCAAGAACCAAAAAATAAATTTTATTTTGTACTCAATGTTAAAGAGAGCTTTTATTTACTAATTTCAGTAGATAAAGTAGTCTTTTATCGTCTAGTGAAATAAAGTAATTTTTATCTACCGCTTATATTCAAGAAATTCTGGTAGATAAGTACAAAATAAAACGAAATATTATACACGACGATGAAGATTGTTTATCTACTCGTGAAAAAAGTCCACTCGTGACTTCGTCACTCGTAAACTTAACCTTTTCACTCGTAGATAAACAATTTCTTTATCGTCTTGTATAATAAATAACTACTTATGATTTTGTTAGAATACTAAACATTAAGTATTATGTTATTATTTTTGCAAATAAAGAACTTGAATTCGAGTCGTGCCGTTGCAATTTTTCTGTTTCTAAAAGAAAAAAAAATAACTCAAAAAGTAAGAATTTTAGTAAGTAATGTAGCAAAAACTGACAAAAAGTAAAAAAAGCCAAATATTTAACCTACCTATCTAGTTTTCTTTCTTATTAAAAACTTAAGCAAAGAAAAACTTAAGAAAAAATTTTGTTAAGCTCTCAATTGGTCATGTTTAAATAACTTTAAAATGTTGTTTGTTTGTTTAAAAAAGTGTTATGAAAGAAGCTCTTTAAACGTAAACTTTAAAACAAGTTTGCCGCAAGATTTTTGTATATACAGGCTGTTCCGGCTAAACCCTACATTAGATGTATTGGGAGTTGTAACAATTATGTTTATCTAAAATTTAGTTTATAGCCATTTTTGGTTAGGTTCTGCTCATTGAAAATATTTTCAAGATGGCGGCCCTTCTGTTACACCGGAAGTGGATATTAATTTTGTTATTTTAAATAGAATTTTTGGATTACTCAAGTGATTTTCAGAGAGTTTTCATTAGCCTTCTCTATACTTAAGTTTAACTGACATTTTTAAATTTTGTTGGATTTGAATCTGCCTATTCAAAAATCGATAACTCTACCATTTTTTATTATGTTGTATTTGGGTAAGTATACGAGAGAGAAAGGTTAGATCTTTTCTTTGGTATATTTATAATTGGATAAATAATTAAGAAACCGCCAAAATGTAAGGTTACGTTTAGGAAACTTCAAATACCCTTAACTCAATTTTTCTAAATAAAACACCCCAATTTTTTCTTCACTAAATGGAGGAGAACTTCTGCTTCGATCTGCATTTATTCCCTATACATATGTTTGATAGTTTTCAAGTTATAGTAACTTTTTTGTATTGTGAGAAATTTATTAGCCATAGCTAGAGAGTTCCTATATTTTAATATAGGAACTCTAGCCATAGCTACTTTAGCCTTTAGCATAGGTTATCATAGCAATAAGAAAAAAATAGAATATTAAAGTTATTCAAATTCAGATTAAATAAATTTAATTTGTATTTACGAAAAGAATAACACAATTGTGAAAAAAACTTGGCGTTTTTTACTTGAAAAATATTTCCTTGGCAAATTATACGAAAACTACCATAGATAGTAATAATAATTTCTTTCATTGTAAAAAAAAGTTAAAATAACTTGGAAATCATTAAATTTAGGTATAAAGAATGTTGATACAGATCGATGCAGAATTAAATTCTCTTTCATTTAGTAAAAAAAATGGGGCCTTCTATTTAAAAGAAATCAGTTAGGGGTATTTGAAGTTTCCCAAACGCAACCTTAAATTTTGGAGGTTTGTTAATTATGTTTTTAATTTTAAAACCACGAAAGAAAAGATCTAACCTTTCTTTTTCATATGCCCAAATACGATTTAAAAATAATTGACAATGGCAGAGTTATCGATTTTTGGAGAGGAAGATGCAAATTAAAAAAAATCAAACAAGTTTAAATATTTCAAAAACGGTTAAATTTAGGTATAGAGAAGTCTGATAAAAACTCTCTCAAAATCACTTGAGTAATTCAAAAACGCAATTAAAAACATAATTTACTAAGTAAAATAACGAAGTTGATATTCATTTCCGATGTAACCGGAAGTACTGCCATCTTGAAAATATTTTCATTGAGCAGGATTTAAACGATGATGGCTATAGTCAAAATTTTAGATAAATATCACTGTTAGAACTCCCAATACTTCTAATGTGGGGTTTAGCCAAAACAACCTGAATAAACTTTAACTTTTATTATTGGTAGTGTATGTAAGAAATTAAAATGTTTACCTATCTCATTTTATATTTTTAAAATCTATGCTTTTAGCTGTATCTTCGTGTAACCCTTCGGTTATACGATAGAGTTATTTTTAGTTTAAAAACTCACCCCTAAAATGTTTTTTATACAATGCAACTTAATTTACATCATATAATAGGATTGAAAATAAAGAAACAAATTTCATAATTTGAGATTTTTTTATCGACTAACTAACCGAGATATTGAATTAATTTATATCAGAACAGTTTTTTTTTAGCGTCGACTGTTCACTATTTGATTCTTGTAATGTTTCCAAATAAAATTATAAGGGTCCTACAGCTCGATTGTAAAAAAAGAACTTAAAAAAATATTAGGGTTAACTTGATGTGACTCGTCTGACCTAACCCGACTTGGGTTAACTTATCATAACCCGACTTGGGCTAACTAACGTGACCCGAGTTAACTGGGAGAACAAAAAAGACTCTGATCCCAAAAACAAACACTT
Organism: Tribolium madens; assembly: GCF_015345945.1. Taxonomy (NCBI): domain Eukaryota; kingdom Metazoa; phylum Arthropoda; class Insecta; order Coleoptera; family Tenebrionidae; genus Tribolium; species Tribolium madens. Next base: position 11,654,253 of record NW_025400985.1, on the reverse strand, counting down.
TTTGAGTCTTTAGAAATGTAAAAAAACGTTATATGGATCAATTTTAAAGTTAAGTTGATGTTAAAGTAAAGTAAAAACTATAAAACTTAGTGCAAAAAAGAGAAATCGGAATCTACTTTAAATTATCTATTTAATGGCACAAACTCGTAGTCACTCCGGGTTATAGTTTCGGGTACAGAGCCATTTTTAGTTTTTTTTTTTTTTAATAAAAAGTCATATTTTGAAAACTATGAGTCCTAGGTCAAAACGGTTTCTACAGGCAAATTTTAGGAGTAATTTTAACATACAGGGTGTCAATTTTGAAACTTGCAATTGGCAGCAAAATCTCTAGAACTGAAAAAGTTATTGAGAATCACTGAAAACCGTTTCGCTGGTTTTTAGGGGAAATCAATATGACACTGGTAAGTGACGCACCTTCACCCACCCTTAAAACCACAGCCACTCAAGTTTAAAATTTTAAATGGCACTACCTTACTTGTGATACATCGTTGGAAAGCTCATAAGTGTTTTTCAAAAATGTCATACAACAGCCTATTTAGTAGAGCTGTTTTTCAATTATCTATTCAAAAACGAAGAAAAATGTTCATTTTCTCTTATTTTATTTAAGGGGGATGAGGTGCGCCACTTATTATGTCATTTTGATTCCTCCTAGAAACCACCGAAACAGTTTTGAGCGATTCTTAATAACCTTTTCAGTTCCAGATATTGCCGATTGCAACTTTTAAAATTGTTACACTGTATAAGTATCAGTTCTTGGTAAGATTAAAAAAAAATATTAATAAATATTAAAATTTCGGGCAGTGTTTTTTTGTCACTTTCAAAAGTTCACTGTAAACTACCTTTTACTATCATCGTGACTGACATTTGCCAATTAAACTTTTTTTTTGTTTTTAATAGTGTTAATTAAACAATTTGTCTATCTTAGGAAATTTATTAGTTGAACTAAGTGTAATTAAATCATCGCTTTGATCTGCTGCCTACCCGCTACTATGCCACAAATCACTATTTTTGATAGTAAATAAGTCAAATTTACATAAACTTGACAAGAGTAAATATGAGGTTATTATTGTAAAGGTTATTTTTAGAGTTTACATTACGAAAATGACAATACTGCCCGAAATTGTAATCCCGTAACTGTACAGGGTGCTGCATTTTGGATGTCCGAATAGGGAATCTCCGAAACTAAGATGTTTAGCCAAAAACGAGTAACACATTCTGGGGCTCATTTTTTGAGAAAATAATATTGGTTAAAATCGCATCTTTTGTTTTCGACTTACAGACAAAAATTGACATTTTAGCGAAATCTAAAAAAATTCATATCTTCATTATTATAGAAGACACACACAGATTTGAAATAAAAACATTATACAGGCACTTTTTTACGTAGAATTTAATAATGTA